>NC_133319.1:14108457-14143332 GCF_012295235.1 Primulina huaijiensis
TATATTATATTATAAATATTTTTAAAATATATTATCTTTGAAAATATAATTAATCAATTGATATATATTTGTATTAATAATAATTCTAGTTTAATGCAAAAAAATATGATGCCCATTTAGCATAATATACTTTTTTTTTTNTAGGGTTGACCCGTCTCACATATAAATATTCGTGAGACCGTCTCACGAGAGACCTACTCTTAAATCATTTACATGCTACTAACACAAAAATCATGAAAAAAATGGACTCTCACATGTTATATATTTTTGAGTTTTGAAATCTGTAAAGTCCTAAAGCATAAACATATTTCAGATTTTTCTACCTTATCTGTAGTGTTAATACCCTATGATGTAGTGAAACTTTGGTACATATAACATCGACACATAATGTCAATTTATATTAATATTTGAAAAACTCACATAATCTAATGATATAAGGATATTAAGATAATTACTTTGGTGGAGTATAGACTAACTCGTTTATTGCTTAGAAATTCCATGTTTTCCGGCCTTAGTCTGAATTTACTTTTTCTCAAGATTGTTGTAGTGGTCAAGTAAACTTTTTTAAATTTAAAGCTGGCCTAATTAAAATAAATAAATAAAAATATTTTTTTTTATTATAGAATAGATAATTTGCCCGAAAATTCTTCCTTTACCAACTCTGATCAAGAAAGCACAACAAAGAAAATAATTTTTTTTTTATGAACATTCAACCACTATTTAATCTGATTTACAATAAGCACTCAACAAAATCTCCAAACAACGCCCTAAAGAATGAGTTCACACAAAAACACAAAACTCAGGCAGAAAAAAAGAAAAAACTTATGTAATGAGCTAAAGGCATTGATTTTGCCTTCTTACATTCTATGAAACCTCAATCATGTCAAAGATAAATTATGTAGACAAGCTAAATTCTGGACGAAACCGAAAAATCCAACAATATGTCGAAAACCGAAGGATTAGTACCTTTGATTTAAAGATATGCACACTTTTTCTGAGTGATTTGAAGTGAAGATGAAGCACTAGGAATCCACCAAACTCTAACACTTTTATCAAGGCTTCCACTATATAGCATGAATCCACATCCTACTCTTGTCGGTGATGCTTGCAAGCATTTAATTGGTCCTTCATGTCCTTGGATCACCATGTGTCTACTTAGCATCCCATTCATTTCTCTCTTCCATATACTAATAGTCCTATCAGCTGAACCACTGCATAAGTAATCTCCCATCAAACACATACACAGAACTGCCATTTTATGGGCTTTCACCTCGCAAATCATCCTCCAGCTATCCATATCTTGATTCCCAATCCATCCCATTATGTATCCATCTGAACCCCCTCCGAAAACGACCTTCGAATCATCTGAAACCACCACAGAATTCAATGAAATGTCCTTGTGGCCATCCAAGATTCCTTTGAGAGAATGCATTTTGTTCTTCCCTTCTATACCCCAAGCCTTGATCTTCCCATCCGCGGAGGCGGAATACACTACCCCTTTGCTGGAAAAAAGCCCGTTTATTGCGTCATCATGAGCTTTGATGGATTCCAAACACTTGAAATCTGATGTCCTCCAAACTTTAAGAGTCTTGTCCCAAGAACCGGAGTATAATAGCCCGTTTGAGAAGGCTAAACAAGAAATGCTATCTGCGTGTTCGATCCACAAACGCTTGTGATGCCGCCTAGTTTGGACATAATTACCTTGACTCATAAACTTTCCTAAATAGTCTTTAGTAGTTGGAAGAGTGTCAACTAGTTTAATCACATTTTCGGAGCTTCTTGAAACTTTCCATACTCTGACTCTACTATCTTGATGTGCTGTAAAAACCCGATTTCCTGCGGTGATCAGAGCCTTGACCGAACCGTCGCCTTGCCCGAATTTAGCAAACTTTCTCAAATCAGGCTGTTGCCAAACAATGATATCTTTTCCCTGTGAAGCACTGAGAATGAATTCTCCACACAAGGCTAAGCAAGAAACAGATCCAATATGCCCAGAAAGAACTGCCAAAGATTTGTAGGATTCAAAGCCTGAAATGGGTGAGCTTGGAATCTTGAAATTGAGATTCTCCAATCCGAATCGAAATGATGTCTCGAGGCTATCATCTGTATCACTACTGCTTCTCCCGCTGCTGTTGCTCGGTGTTGAGGTAGAAGACAACAATGGAGTCGCCAAAATCGTATCTTGAATCGAAGGACCCTTCTGGTGGATCATTTTCTTGATCGAACAAGTGTTTAAAAAAGTGGGCAAAAGGCTTTTTACAACAAAGGAATGAATCAAGGCGAAAGAGAGACACAGATTCAAGAGAATGAGCTCGAAATTGAAATTAAAGGCAGTACTATAGAAAAAGCAAAATGAGAGAGACGTTGCGGGAATTTCCCAAAAACTCAAACAAATTATATAACAAAAATTACGAAAAACAACCCAGGGCTCGAGAGAGAGGAGCGGAGTTGAGATTATTTGCCAAGAAAATCAGAGCATATTCAAGGAGAAAAAGGGGGGAGGTTCAACGGCTACTTTTGACAAGAACAAAGCTACCAAACTTATTAAAGAAGGGGTATTTTGGGGACCCTCAAGAATTTCTTATTCTTCTCTTTGCTGTAAAGTGTAGTAAACAGAATACTAATTAAATTCTTTATTAAATTTGAAAGCTTAAAAATATTTTTTTAAAATTGATGTTCGATTGTTGTTTATTACCAGTTTTGCTAACGAGGGGCGAATGAGTCACTCCATGCAGTAGGCGTGCCAAAAACCGAGACGGGGAATTTTGTATTTTGGCAGCCCACGTATAAACTGGGGTTTTTTCATTAATTATTTTTTTTAAAAAAATAAAAAAATCTATTACAAAATGTGAAAATACCGTAAAACGCCAACTACAGTAGCGGACGCTTTGATAGCAGACGCTGGAGGATGGGTCCTTGCAGCGCTGCAGTCTACATGTGGTGTGTGAATTCTACGGTCTTGGTCCACTTCTACATGTGGTGTGTGGTTGCAGGTGTACGTACGAATCTGTCATTTTTTGTGAATTTTATTTCAACATCAACTATTTGATTGTTGTATGTGAAAATAATTTCTTTATATATTTGTTTCATTCATACTCGCTAATATATTACAAATTCAAGTTCAA
Source organism: Primulina huaijiensis (assembly GCF_012295235.1). Lineage (NCBI taxonomy): Eukaryota > Viridiplantae > Streptophyta > Magnoliopsida > Lamiales > Gesneriaceae > Primulina > Primulina huaijiensis. The sequence goes on from NC_133319.1 coordinate 14,111,583, forward strand.
CAAATTCTGCGCAAATTTAATTTTCAATTTGCAACATTTGAAGAAGGTAAAGAATTGTTATATAAAGTATTATATTGTATTAGTTGAGTGTTCAAATTATCTTATCTGTGTGTTATTTCTCGGAAATAATATACACAATCGTATGTTGTCATATTTAAATCATATAGTATTATATGATGTTCTATAATGCAGCTTCCATATATATGGATAATCATCTTATTACTGCTCTTATTGAACGGTGGCGACGTGAGACACATACATTTTACTTTAGATGCGGTGATGCTAGGATCACTTTACAATATGTTTATGTCAGTTGAGGGTCTGAAAATCGTTGGGGAGTCGGTGACTAGAGTAGATTATTCAAATAAAATGACTGAAAACATATTACATAGCATTAGCATCACTGCATCTAATGCTAGTGTGCTAGTTCTTATCAGAAACATACAAACACTTCCCATGTTTTTCAGAGGGAAGTGCGTGTAATTACCAATCTTCAAGCTCACAGTTTTGCTTTTCTTCGAATTTGCGGTAATAGCAAAAGATTTTTGAAGCAGCTGATTCACAATACCTGGAGTCGTAGAAGAGAGTAAGGTAAACATCCAAAGAATGAAAAAATGCATCCCAGATTGCCATTGGAAGGATAAAAAAAAAAAACAGAATTGCCTTACCTGAATGATCCCTCACAGCCCTTCAATCACTTCAAATACTTCTGATGCTGTGAAGAAAATTCATCCACGCAAAAACTTTCCAAGTCTGCCTGACAACATGCACCATAACCCATTGAAACAATGACGACGATTGATCGTGATTCAGAACACTTAAAAACACAGACCCCAGTAGCCCTGACACCGATGGCAATCGACATACCAGAATGCCATTTCAAACATTCCCAATGTTATCACAAGTGCAATACAGTTATGAAATGGAAGAACTCCTCTCCAGAACCTCGCATGCTATAAAAACCAGAACATACAAAGAACCACAAATGCAAGAGACATGAACCATAGAAATATAAGAGGGGCCATTCTACCTGGCAGGTAATCAGTATAAACGAATACTCAAACTGAGATCATTCAATCGTGATCCAAAATCAATTTTATCATTACTTAGTTGCCTCGTGACCTCCAAACTTTCTTTAATTACTATCTCATAGTCAACTCAGCATTTCAGACATTGTTTATTTTAGAAAAATACACCTCATTTACAGAATTAAACCAGGAACTCATTACGCAAAATATATCACGATCATCAGCATTACAGGCCAAATATGATAAGTTCTACTCATTTTCCAACAGCTTAGATTCACTATAAATATATACTGCGTCAAATAAAATAATAGCCGTTGTGGGCAAATATTTTCGGTCATCATCGTCTTCTATGGTTATACAAAACCCAAGAACCTTATAACCAGAAAACTAGAAACAACACAAAAACGATTGATATGCATGATTCAAACTCCAAGAGACCCAATATGTAAAAAATACCAAAACCCAAAAATTAATCAAACTTTAACCTACATGTCAATATCAATGTTCATATTCATGATTAAGCATCGAACAAACAAAATGGATATGGAAAAGGGATTTATCAAGACAACGTGTTAGGATCGGGTGATTGGTTAGAATAGTTTGTTCAAAAATTCGATTGGGTTAACATTTTTGAACTTAATTATTTTCGTCAAGTAAATATCAGTTGACTGATCAGATAAATTCTATACCGAAGAAAGCTAAACTGACAGATTGAACAATAAAAAAATGGCTAAGTAAGAAAAACAATTAGATTATCAAGAGTAAGCTGACTGAAATGTAAATTACACAATGATGTTTTTGGATGTTCGGAGATTTGAATAACTCTTGCGTCATCCCTTCTTTCTTGGGGGGAGGATGTTCAGAAGGCTTTGGAGATTACAATTTTTGTAGCAACCCGATTTAGTTTGATTTTATCACTATCTAACTAAAACTCCTAGTTTAACTTACTTACTTAAACAACACTGAACAATACACTACCTGTCAGTTTACAAGTATTTCGAAATGAAAATATTAAACCAAATTGATCTTCTATGATCTGATATAATACTTAAGCATGTGCTAAGATATCTTGAAAGCAGTTGGACTATTGAAAGTTTGAATACTTGAACTTATGCGGTGATTCCAGATAGTCTAACTTATTTACAAGTTTCTCTATTGATAGACTTTGATCCAACAGTCAGTAAAATCAAATATTATATTCGTTCTAAATATAGCAGTCCCTAATCCCGACTTTTCCACGTCACTATATTTTCTGACAATTCGTACACAATAAAGTAGTGCTCACGGATTTCTGACAATTCAGAGCCTGTTGGTACTGAAAACTTTATCTAATAATTCAGCTTTGTAATTCTCAGTAGTCTAACTGATTCTTCAGAGAATGTTTCTTCATTTACTCAACTATTTATTAATCCAGTTGGTCTTCAACTATTAGTTCGGTAAACCTAGATATCAGTTAAGCTTCAAACGAATTTTGTCTTATAATACTTTCAGTGTAGCTCATGTTCAGTTCAGTTTAGCTCATGTTTAGTTTGTTAAATCACCAAAATTTAATTGATCCAACGCAAACATAAGAAAACTTGAAACATAACCAAACAATATCTGCAAGAAAGCCTTCACAATGTAATTAATAATAATAATAATAATAATAATAATAACAACAAAACACCATTGATAACATGGTGTATACCCAGTAATAAATGAATACACACCCATTCACATTCCTCAGCCACGTACAACCAACCATAATCAAAACGTTGACTGACCCTATCACCAAAAATCAAATATCCCAATTATGTCCCTGTTTCAAAAACCGATTTCCAACAGATAAAATCCAAACACAACCAAAATCATGGGCGGAGTCGTAAACTCACAATTGAAAAATTATACCATTTTATTCATTCTCTTTAATCGGTATAGGATATGAACAAGAGTGCCCCAAAATACTATAATTTCAATGGTTGCTCGTTGGTCGGACATGTTCGACACCACAAAACTTCAATCCCAACTCTAGTCGTTGAAGGTGGTCTTCAGGTGTCACACAGTTTCTTGGAAGGAATGAATGGATGTAAATATCCAATATTTTTCAGAAATGTGATCTAATGATGCAAAATTCCGTGTACTCGCAACCTTTCAATCCCAAAAAAGCAAAGAAATGGCAAGTCTCAACAATGTAAAGTAGCCACTGTCTGCTATCTGGATTCGATTAGTGTAGAAGTCAAAGAAGTTTCTTTAACGATGTGAGGCCACAATGGTGAAAGAGCAACAACTTTCCCGATGATGATCAATGTTGGCGACACAAGATGATGTGACAGTATTTCATTTGCAAGATCCTGCAGTTCAGCAAACACGATCCTTTGCTGAGGCGTGGTTCCTCGCTCGATAGCAGCAGCTGGTGTGTCATTTGGCAAGCCGTGGTGCATCAGTTTGGAGGCCAACGAAGGGAGTGTCGACAATCCCATATAGACAACAAGAGTCGAATCAGGATCGACCACGTTCTCTGCCACGTATAGAGGATCGGTTCCTCCCTTTCGGGAGTGTCCCGTCAGAAATCTGACACTGTTAGCAACTCCACGGTGTGTCAATGGAATTCCTAATTCAGCGGCTATCCCAGAAGCTGCGGTTATGCCTGTCACATATTCACAGAGACTATCTAAGAATTATAATTATGAGAGGAAAAAGACTGCCAATGTTTCAAAGGCGGAGAACCAGGTCTAAGTTACACCAGTCATAAGAAAATAAGCCACAGATGTAATGCTCAGCCTTTTCTCGAACAAAATGATAAACAAATTAAAGGTATGGAAAAAAAATATTTTAAATACCTGGAATGACTTTCACCTCTATTCCTTGCTGTTGCAGAAAGTCCATCTCCTCTCCACCCCTTCCAAATACCTAAAATCAACAGTTCTAGTGCGCGTTATCAAATACATCCTTGAAACATTGTCTACCTTGACTCAAGATTACCTTAAAAAACAAGGTTTAGGTTTACTTACCAATGGATCCCCGCCTTTAAGCCTCACAACAGTGGCTCCAGCTTCAGCAAAACTCAAAAGCAACTCATGAATTTCCTCCTGCACAAACCCTCAATTATAAATACTTTTCCCAACAAAACAACAAATGATAAAAAGGAGCACAAAATAAGAGCACTGCAGTGCACAAGAATATTTTGGTTGACCAATTTTATTCCCAAATACGTTTCCCAGTTCAAAGCCTCTCGGGCAATTAGGATTAGGAATAGGCGTAATCGGACATAGACATTATCACAAGTTTCATATTTTCTCAACACAAAGTTCAAATGTTCATCTTGAGAAACGGTATAGCATGAAAAAGACAGTTTTCTGGTGAGAGAATAGCAAGTGTTGGAAAGTCGGAAGAGCGATCATAACTAGACCTCTAGACAATTGAGCTACTACATGATTTAAAATATCATATAATTACCATCAGCAGGCAAATACTAGATTGTAGAAAGGATTCGAATATAATGAGCAAACATCTCTTACTATTAAGAATTCGGTCACCAAAGGTTACAGTTTGGCAAGAATTTCGCACCCCAAGCATATATAACCAGTAAAGTTTCATTTACAACACTATGCAGGACAATAGAATGTCAATTTTACAATTCATAAGGCAAATCATAATTTCCCATTAACAGCCAATCATTCGAAATTCCAATTAACATAATCTTAACCAAGGATTCATTTTACTCAAATCACAATCCAAAAAAGCATTATGTCCAAGTCTCAAGCTTCAGAAGACACCGATATCTAAAAGTACCAAACTCAGATATGAATGTCCTCCAAATTAATTCAATGAAAGAACCAATAACCGTAAAATAAACAAAGAATCGACAAACCTGAGTTCTGCTATGGTACCCAGAAGTCTTGCCAACATACAGAAGCCTGGCATCAGGCCCCACCAAATTCAACACATCATTGGAGACCAATCTATCGTACAATACAAGATCCGCACTCTCTATCACTCTCAATGCCTTGAGCGTCAGAAGCTCCGGGTCCCCAGGCCCGGTGCCCACCAAGAACACATTCCCGGGCCCTCTCTTATCAAACCCATTTTCATTTCTCCTCTTTTCACTCAAAACTTCTAGCAATTTCTTCAGCTCAGGAAGCTGCGACGATATATCGTAATCCCTGAGTTTTTTATCATTTAGAGGGCAAGACGAGAAGGGCTGCTCCAACTGGTTCTTGTACAGCCAGCTTTCTCTTTCGTACCTCTCAACAGAGTGTTTTTCTGTGAAAGGCGACGCCTTTCTTGCATGTGAAGCGCAGTTGACCGCATTCGGTCGTCTGCGGTAAAAAGATTTGATTCTTCTCGATTGAACCACTATGGCGGATGAAGTTGAAGGAACAAGAGCCATGTCAAGGTCAAGAAATGAGATTTAAGGTAGTTCTTGTGTTTGCAAAGTGCTTTATATACATTTTTGTACATACAAAGAGTTGAGTTGGGCTGTAGCTTTAGGGGTTGATTATGAGGCAAACTTGGTGACCTTTTGAGAATTAGAAAAGGACATGTTTCTTTCCTTCGGTGGCCCTCGGCGGATCGGATAGGGTGGTGGAGCATTTCAACTTCATTTTTTCCTCTCTTTTCCTTCTTATATAAGAAAAATCTATGCAAATATTTTGCATTTTAAAATGATAAATTAGAAATTATATTAAAGAATCATCCCCTTTTTCTTTTTTTTGAACGACATCCCCTTTTTCTTTTCCAGGAAAAAACTAAAATTATGATTAAACTTTCGTAAGTTTCACTCANACTTTTTTTTTTTTTACATAAATATGATTTTTTTAAAAAATTTAATCAATAAAATAACACTAAAAATAAAAACGTGCACTCACATTGAAATTAATAATGGTAATTGGATTTAGAAAAAATTTAGCTTAAGAATAAAATTGAGTTGTTGGCTAATATTTATCAATCAAGTGATTTACATTAATTCATCTATAAATTTTACAATTTTTCAATAATTTGTGTACGAAAATGATTTATAATTTATGTACCAAAATCATTTTTACTCTTAATTAAGTATACACCAAATTCAAATTATATATTTTTTTAAAAAAAATTGGAATTAACTATTTTAAACATATTTACTAATTTTCCTATTTTTTGGGAAAATCAATATTAGATATAATATAAAAAGAAAAAAGAAAGAGAGAAAGAAAAGAGGCTAAAACCCATAACGAGAAACCCTTGTCCCATTTGTAAGTGTTGGTGTCCCTGCCACTACTTGCTATAACTCTCTACTTCAATACAGGAACCAGCAGATGCTCCCTTCCCAAGGCCTTCGCCGCGCTGCCGCCGCCCGCCGGTCCCTCTTGTCCTTGTTCCTTCACGATTCTCCTTCCTCTGTACACCTCTTCTGACAATGTCTTTGTAAAGCTGTTTACTTTTTGCTTTATATTTGCGGGACGTTATATTATTTTCTGTGATTGATTTGCAGTTTTTCGATTCGTTATTAAAAGGGGATTGCAGGAGCTTCAACACCATTCTTTTCAATCAATATTTTAATTCCAGTTTTGGAAATGGTACTTAAAATTCTTGCTGAAGTGTTCATTTCTATTGCTTCATGATGCTTCCTTTGTTTGGTTTCTGAATGAATTATGTGTTCCAACTCTTTTTTTTAATTTATGATGCAGGCAGTGATGAGAAGAAGTACTGGTTGAAGCTAGGATTATCCGGGAATGTTTTCGACTCTCCAAGGTCAATTCATTCCACTGGTAATCACGTACCTACCATTATTAATTTTTTTATATCGGCTGCAGGTTTGTTGTGATTTCTGTTGTATTTGGAATTTGATTGTTGACATGGAGATGTCATACGCATGTTAAAGAATAAGTTATTTTGTTGGTCCCCCTTTCTTGAACCTTCCTAATACGGAATCTGAGAAGTTGTCACAAGCTTGAATTGTGTATATGCATTCCACGTTGTATAGAGTTAATATTGTTTTGGCTGGTTATTTCAGGGCCTTTACTGTCAATATCCGACTGCAATTGTGAGAATGACTTAGTATTAAATTTTGACATATATTTCTGATTTACAACTTAATTTTAGAGGCATCTTGAAGACTTGAACCATGACTGCTAGGTCATTTCCCATAAGATCTTTCCATAAGCTTAAGCTTTTGGAAAAAAAGTGATTTTAAGTAAATTTTTTCGATAAAAAATATTTCTAATTTGTATATTATGATGAATATGTGTAAATAAGTGTATTATGCACTCGTTGATGTCTATAATATAGACCTAGAAAGAGATAGAATTCATGATAATTGATATGTGATAGGAATGAGAGTGAATTGGTTGGTTATTGTGCTGTTGTAGTAGCTCATCAATTTTAATCTGTTCACACTTTTTTCTTTTCTTTTTCTTTTTTTTATATTTTCCTTGAATAGCACAACTGTCAAGAGATTTTTATGACGTACTCCATGTCAGTAACAATGCAACGGCATCAGAAATTAAGAAAGCTTATTATGCGGTATGTTTGCCTCTTCACTTTTGTCAGAGCTTCAGAGGGAGATGACTTGGGGGGTTTTCCGATAGTTTTCATCTTCTTAGTAATTTCTATGGTTCCATAGCTTGCAAAGAAGTTACATCCAGATACAAACAAAGATGATCCAGAAGCTGAAAAGAAATTTCAAGAAGTTCAGAAGGCATATGAGGTACATTTTGAAAACCTTCGGTTCCTCGAGTAAACTCCTGGGCACCTACATAATAGGTACTATTTTATTGTGTTTGATCATGTTGTGTGGTACTATTTTTGTAGGTTTTGAAAGATGAAGAAAAACGCCAACAATACGATCAGGTCTCAATTATATCTTTGCATATTTTGTGCATATAACTTTACTTATTCTCAATTGTGTTTCCTACTGCCAACTTTCAAGATAGTGACTAAGTGCATAATCTGGGCTGAAGGGACTATTGGTTAATATTTATCTAACGAACAGCAATATGTCCTCAAAGACTTTAATCTTTGTTTTTGCGACTGGGTCGAAAATTTTCCCATTTAACAGATTGGTCATGAAGCTTTTGAACGAGCTAGTAATGGTGAAGGTCCCGGATTTGATCCATTTGGAGGAGCTGGCTTCAATCCTTTCCAGGACATATTTAAAAATGCCGATGTGAGTGTTTGATTAGAAGACAATTTCTTTTACTATTGTTCCCACAGTTTTTGGCTCTCAGTTTTCTTCAAACGACCCAAATGGATGGTATGTTGCGATTTTGTAATTGATTACATAGCGTGATGAATATCTTTCTAATGATAAATACAAAGGATTAATCAAATAAAAGCAATCACACACTCTTTAAAGGCTTTAAATGTTAGTTGATGAGATCATGCAATAATCTTGGAGAGGCAGCATTATAAGGGTGGTTTTAGAAATTGCAGGAGGTTGTAATGACTGAGGCGTATAGAAGATGAGTTATGTCATTCCACTCGAGACTAGCTTTTTTAGTTTTGGGAGTTCTGGGGGAGTAAAGCATTTTGGGTTGCATTGTTAACTGAGAAGTTGAAATAATAGGATTATTATCTAGTTGTTAAGTTAGATAGAAGTTTATCTATAATTTGTATTTAAAATTTATTAGATTAGCTTTTGATAAGGTAGGATCTTTTTATAAACGTATTGTAAACTTTATGCTGATTAATCCAATAAGAAAGGAACGAATTCCTTATCTCTCTCTCTTCCAGAACCACATGGTATTAGAGAGCTATTAATCTATGTCCGAATACGGCATGTCTACTCCATCCAAATCCTCAAAATCCGACGACCAGCTTTTCGCATCACACCAATGATCACAGACTGTTCACCCATCCCAATCACTTGCCACAAACTCAACAGACAATACTTCCTTCAATGTTCACAATCCGTCAAAATGTTCATCTATGGTAAAGAAAAGGACGATCTCATCTCTGGCACATCATCACGTCCAGAAACCACCGATCCGAAGTTCAAAACTTGGAATTCGGAGAATAGCGTGGTCATGTCATGGCTCATCAACGCCATGACACCAGGAAGTTGGCGAGAATTTCCTTCTATATTCCATCGCAAAAGATATTTGGGAAGCAGCCTGCGACACATACTCCTCGAAGGAAAATATGTCTGAATTATTTGTGATTGAAAGCATACTTCATAACCTTCGCCAGGGGAAGTCCACAGTCACTGTGTAATTCACTACACTTACACCACACTGGCTAGAATTGGGCCTATTCGAGGTTCATGAATGGAAATGTCCAGATGACAACCGTCACTATAGGGACATTGTTGAATAAAAGCGCATCTTCAAATTTTTATCGAGCCTCAACAACACATTGGATGAAGTACGTGGTCCCATATTGGGCACAAAACCATTGTCAAGTCTGCACACCGTTTTTTCAGAAGTCCGCCATGAAGAGAACGCAGGAGAGTGATGTTGGGTCCTTCGTCTGCTATTTTTACCACTGATGGATTGGCTCTCTCTACTCATACATCAACAAACACTGATCCTGGCATGCTGAACAATTTTCAGCCAACAGCCTTCAATGGAAAACTAAAAATGGTCGTCCATGGTGCGAAAAGTGCAAAAAGCCTAATCACACTTGACACTTGTTGGAGAATCCATGGAAAGCCTGCAGATTGGAAACCAGCCCATGAAAGGAGAGCCAACGCTGCTGCGACGGTACATCACTCTACAGACAAGCAACGTTTTACCAAAGAGCAACTTGGGATCCTTCAGGAACTGTTCGGACAAACCATCCCGTCCTCCAATCCTTCACTTATAAGTTCTGGTAATGTGGCATATCAAGGTACTATCCCTCACGCTTTGCTTTCACATGTGAAATCTACCTACATGTGAAATCTACCTCGTGGATTGTTGACTTGGGTGCCTTGGACCACATGACTGAAAACTTGAATATATTTTGATCATCCACACCATGTACTGATTCTCATGCTGTCAGAATTGCTAATGGATCTTACTCCAGGGTAGCCGGTTATGGAACGATATGTGTGACTCTAGAAATTTGCTTACAATCTGTTTTATCCGTACCTGGCCTTAGTTGTAACCTTTGGCTTACAAGCTGTTTTATTTGTACCTCAAATGCTCAGCTAAATTCCTTGTCGGTTCATGTGTTTTCCTGGATTCGGCATCGGGCAGGACGATTGGCAGTGCTGAATTGTGTGCATGGTTATATCTCCTGAAAGTGGATGTTCCCAAGAGAAGCCTGACCACAAGTTCAACCAGTCCTTTGTCCTATTTTGTCTCAACCTTGAATTCTAATAGAGATAGTGAATTTTGTTATGGCACTATCGATTTGGACACCAAAATTTTTTGTATCTTGCAAGATTATTTCTTCGTTATTCAATAATAAAAGTTCAGCTCCTATATATTGTGATATTTGCCAATTGTCAGAACACACTCGCACCACTGTCACACGACATCGTTACAAGCCATTTGCAATTTCCCCTCATACATAGTAATATCTGCGGACCCTCTGATGTCAAAAATATTAATGGAACCTGGTTTCTACTATTTGTCGATGATCATACGTGTCTGTCTCGGGTTTTCCTTATGAAAGACGAACAGAAATTTCACAGATATTCAAACAATTCAACACCATGATACAACCCAATTTTCCTGCAAGATTCAAGTTTTAATAACGAAGCGAGCACGTGAATACTTCAATTCAATCTTGGGGGTTACTTGCAAATTCGGGGTATTGTGCACCAAAGTTCATGTGTTTGATACATCTCGGCAGAATGGGGTTTCTCGAAGGAAAAATCGACACTTATTTGAGGTTGCTCGATCTTTAATGTTCACGTCAAATGTCCCAAAGTCTTATTGGGGTGATGCTATTCTTATAGCCACGTATCTCATTAATAGGATGCTTTCTCGTGTCCTTAACTACAAAACTCCAATCGAGGCTTTTCTTGAGTTTTTCCTCAACACACCTTCACAATATCCCACTCAAAATCTTTGGATGTTCATCTTTTGTTCATATCCACTCACACAGCCATGGCAAACTTGAACCAAGAGCTGTTAAGTGCATCTTCCTTGGTTACTCTCCCAACCAAAAGGATACAAAGTTAATCTCCTCTCACCAAACAACTATATACGTCGATGGATGTCACATTTTTTGAAGATGAGCCATTCTACCCCACTTCTTCGCTTCATGGGGAGACTACCAGTATTGAAGCTCTGACTTTGGACATTTTCCTGTCATACTCAGACCCCATCAACCTAGCCGTAACCCCTTCAGATCCAGGTACCACGTACGGATTACTCGGACCCAAGCCCATATATCAGCAAGTACTCACTACATCCGAGCAGGCCTCTCCAAGTGATTTCTCGAAAGGAACAACCACAACTGAAAAGAATACACGATCTTTTGCAAACTCAACACATCCAAGAATGCTCTCCGCTGCCAGATTCAGGTAAAACTTGTCAAGGTACAGCTGATATTGAAGTTATTCTCCTGTCATTGAAATGAGTGATACTGATGATAGACCCATTGCAGTAAGAAAATGAATAAGAACATGTACCCAACATCCCATATGTAAGTACGTGTCACTTGATCGTTTCTCTGCTGCATATCGTGTTTTTGTTTCAAAATTCAACCAGGTACAAGTACCATCAATTATTGAAGAAGCATTATGTGGGCCAAATTGGAAATCTGCAGTCTTTGATGAAATAAAAGCACTTGAAAAGAACAACACATGGCTGATTACTGATATCCCACTAGGAAAAAAACAGTTGGATGTAAGTGGATCTTCATGATCAAACATAAGTTAAGACGGAAGAATTGAAAGACTTGAAGCACGATTGGTAGCCAAATGATACATGCAGTCATATGGCATTGATAATCAAGAGACATTCGCTCTAGTGATCAGACTAACACAGTACGAGTCCTCTTATCAATTGCTGCAAATCTAGACTGTCTTTTATAACAACTCGATGTCAAAAATGCATTTCTCAGTGGAGATCTTGAGGAAACACATATGGACATCCCACCGGGTTTTGAATCTGAAGCAACGACGATGGTGTGCAAACTGAAGAAGTCACTTCATGGGCTCAAACAATTTCCTAGAGCCTGGTTCTACCGATTCACCAATGTCTTGAAGTGAGATGGTTTCACACAATGTCAATATGATCATATGTTATTTGTGAAACACTTTGAATTGGTAAAGGTTACGGTTTTCATACACTATGTGGATGATATTGTCATTACAGGAAATCATAAAGAAGAAATGGCTCATGTGAAATCTATATTTTTGAGGAATTTGAAATGAAGAACCTCGGGCACCTTTGGTATTTTTTTGGGATTGGAGGTGGCAAGATCATCTCTTGGTATCTCAATTTTTCAAACGAAAATATGTTTTAGACCTCTTGAAGGAAACCGGTATGTTGGGCTGTAAGCCAGTGGATACGCCTATGGATCCAAATATAATTATCAGACTGAAAAAAGATAGCCCATCAGTGGACAAAGGGAGATACCAAAGACTAGTTGGAAAGCTTATATATCTATCTCACATGACCAGATATCGGATTTGTTGTGTGTGTCGTTAGTCAGTTCATGATTTACCCAACTGAAGAACACATGGAAGCTACTTATCGAGTGTTGAGATATCTGAAAAAGGCTCCAAGAAAAGGATTGATATTCAGAAAAACATCAACCACAGGTGTCAAAATCTACAGTGATGCTGATTGGGCCAGATCACCAATAGATAGGCGCTCTACTTCCGGGTATTGTACATTCTTGTGGGGAAACCTTGTAATTTGGGGGAGCAAGAAGCAACCGTTGGTTGCTATTATCAGTCCTGAAGCTGAATTTCGAGCTTTGTCTCATGTAATTTGTGAGGGTATGTGGCTCAAGAAATTACTCGATGAACTAAAGATGGAAGATTGTGAACCAATGGAACTTATATGTGATAATCAGTCTGCCATTAGTATATCCAATATCCAGTTCACAATGATCGAACTAGACACGTTGAGGTGGATCGTCATTTCATGAGTGAGAAGATTGAAAACAAGATCATTGATGTCAGATATGTTCCCACACAAATTGCAAATTGCAGACGGTCTAACCAAGACACTCTATCGGCCTACCTTTGAAGATTTGACTTCCAATCTAGGCGTGATCAACCTTTATGACCCACCTTGGGGGGAGTGATGTAATTGATATAATAGGATTATTTTCTAGTAGTTAGGTTGGATAGAAGTTTATCTATTATTTGTATTTTGAATTTGATTAGCTTTTGATAAGGTAGGATCTGTTTATAAATGTACTGTAAACTATAAGAAACGAACGAATTCGTTTTGCCTTTCTCTTCCTGAACCACAATAACCATATATATCTTTACTCTTCCAATGTTTGATTTAGTGAGGGAAGAAATCCTGAGGGCAGCAACTATTAAATGCTACCTGATCTTGGCCAAAAAGTGGCACTTGCCTTAACTGAGACATACAGCCACCAGAAACTTTAATGTTATACAAGTTTTTTTATGATCAGGATAGAACTGGTGTCCTGGATTTAGTGGTATTTGTGTGGAAAGAGCTGTAGATGAGTTACACAGGGACATGCATTATGTATGCGAGAACCAACGTTGGCCTTCGATTTTACTGTCCTTGACATGTTTGTACTGTCCAAGTTGCAGTATTGCACCATAAACCTTGATTTTTTTTCATCTAAATTGTTGCTACTTTCCACTCAAGCTCCAAAGTTCTAATTGATGTGTGTTTTGGCATATTTTGTTGTAATTTCAGATTTTCAACATCTTCAATAGGGACATGGGTGGCGAGGATGTCAAGGTTACTATCTTTTGTTCAATTGTCTATAAATTTAATCTTCACTTTTTAAAAATAAATATGATAAATTTTGGTCATTGAATGCAGGTTTCTTTGGAACTATCCTTTATGGAAGCTGTCCAGGGATGCACAAAAACTCTATCAATTGTAACTGATATGGCTTGTGATACTTGTGGTATTGGCTTATGCCTTTCCTGAAAACTGTCACTATCAAAACTTATGAAGTCCATACATTATCTTCTGTGTTGGTTTATTAGCTTTGAATCCTTTGAGTTAGTTAAGTAAGTTAGAATATACATGGTATGATTGATCTATTAATGCTCAAGTGATTCATCCAACTTGTCATGCTGTTGTTCTCCATCATTTTACTTGATTTTTTTAGGTGGAACTGGTGTTCCTCCGGGTACCAGGCCTGAAACTTGTAGACGTTGTAGAGGCTCGGGCATGGTGAGCATCTTTGGCATCACCACCTTGTGTTATTGGTGAGCATTAATATCTTTCTTTGTGTACCCAGATAATATCACAGAATGGTCCTTTCACACTTCAGTCTACTTGTCCAAATTGTGGAGGTGCTGGGAAAATCGTGTCGGTATGACATTTTATGTCCTAATAAGATGTTTTTGTTATTTCCTTCGCATCAACTTGATTTTTTCAGTTATGTCGTGCTATATTCCTTGTCCCTGTGGATACTTTAGTCTGTCTTGGTTAAGCTTTTCATTCAATTGGACCATTTATCTGAGAAGTGAGCAAAATGGCCTAGGAGGCAGTGGATAGCTGTTGACATTGCTTGTACTGATCTTTACCCTGATTTAATGGCAATGATGGTCCTCTTGGGCAGCTAATGAAATATATCTGGTCTCTATGTACTATTATTGGTTTTATCTTTTCTTTTTTATTCTTCATGTTGAAATCAGGTGTGTGGTAGTTTCCTACTGCATGAGTGAAGGTGTAGGAACAAAAAAGTGGTAGAACTTGGTGGCATCATCATAAGTTCAGCAAATGACATGAAAATATGACTATATATTCATTGCTATTATTGAATGGTTAGGATTCCCTAATACTTTTCATGTAATTTTGTGCTGGAAGGTACATAGGATCTCTGCAAATATTTGAAATAATTTTACTGAATATATTCACCGTTGGGCTGATTTCTTCATCTCCCTGTTGGGGCATTTCATTCTTTGTTCTCTAGGTTATCATACGAATCCTTGGACGTGTATTTAAGTAGGGTTATATGTTTTGGTCAGTAAAAAATTTTAGGTTATAGAATACAAAAGTGGAACTGTTTTGCCTCGACAAAAATATGACGTCAATGCAGTTACTTGAGAATTTCCAACTTTGTCTCCAACGGAGAATGAGAAAAGATATTTATTTAATCTCTGCTCTTCCAAACAATTTGTGCCTTGAAGTTGTGCGTATGCAACCATAATAACTGATGATCTGCTTTTAACATTTGTTTTTCCATATGTTTTTTATGGTCTAGTGATAAAAAATGTATTGGTGGATTAAATAAAATAATACTGACTATTTATTCCAATTTTCTGGCGACAGAGCTTCTGCAAATCTTGCAAGGGTAAGCGAGTGTTGAGAGGTCCGAAAGCAGTGAAAATGAATGTCATGGCAGGTGAGTTCATAGAAAGGTTAATCATTTGTGTGCTTGATGGATTTTATTCATCTTGATTTTAGTCTTGCGTTGGGCAACTGCCTTTTGCAGCTTTTCGCACTTTCATCACTGTATCAATCTCAAGGCCAAAGTAGAATTGACTGAAATGATGTTTCATGTTTTCTCTTCCTGTTAAATCAATCCAACTGTTCTGTAATCATATGCACCATAATGATGATGGCAAAACTCTTGTATGTTTGAAACTTCATTTTTAGCTGAGGTTTTAGGGAAATTTCCGAATGCTTTGTTACTGCCCTGTTTCTGCATAATTCTGGGACAAACGTGGTGTTATGACAACATGAAACGTGATTTTTCAAATGATATGATTCTGCATGGATGTGTATTTATTTTCGAAGTTGTATCAACAAGATTTTTCTTGTCTTGGTTTAAATTTGTCAATATGCAGGGGTGGATAATAATGAAACTATTAAGGTCCCCAGGAGTGGAGGAGCAGATTCAGATGGGGGTCAACCTGGTGACCTTTATGTTATGATCAAGGTTACTTGATTAGCTCAATTACAGGCGCACGAGTTTCTATTTCTGGGCATATTATCATTTGAATGTGGTCATAGTGACATGCTCAAATCATTATGGATGTATTTTATTTTATTTTTCTATAAGCTTATGGATGTTTTATAGGTCAGAGAAGATCCGGTGTTCCGTAGAGAAGGGGCTGACATCCATGTTGATGCAGTTTTAAGTATCACTCAGGTAATCCCTAATGAAATACACTTTTGTTGAACTTTTTCTAGAGTAACAAAACTTTGTAATTTGTAAATGAGTTGGTTAGTGGCCATTGGTTTTATTTTTGGTGATAGTGACTTTATATTGGTATAATATACTATGCTGAACGTTCGAGTTTTATACTTCTAAAATAATGGAAGTTGATGCTTGTACTGCTGTCTCCTCTGTATTATCAGATCAAGTTAT
This sequence comes from Primulina huaijiensis, assembly GCF_012295235.1. Lineage (NCBI taxonomy): Eukaryota > Viridiplantae > Streptophyta > Magnoliopsida > Lamiales > Gesneriaceae > Primulina > Primulina huaijiensis. The sequence continues at coordinate 14,127,989 of NC_133319.1, forward strand.
TTTATAGCTATTTTTCTTTACATGACTAAGTTAATCAGTAACTATATACTTGTACAGGCAATTTTGGGAGGATCTATCCACGTGCCCACCCTGACTGGGGATGTTGTTGTTAAGGTCTGTCTGAGGTTGTTTTGGGATTTATTTATTCTTACAACACCCACACTTTTGAATTTATTTTGGACTTTTATCACTTTGCAAATGAAAATTTGCGATTGCTTTTTAGCTAATTTTTTTTTTTAAAAAAAAAAATTTTAATTTTTGTGATGGAGAGGGCTGGTATGGGGTTTTGTGTGTTGTGGTCTTGAAAGGTGTTTTTTTCTGGTACAGATTGCTGGCACCACTATCAGCGTTTCATTTTGTTTCCTCCCGGTAAAATTCATTCATTTATTTATTTATTTTTGGTTTGTAGGTACGACCCGGTACTCAACCTGGCCAAAAGGTTGTCTTGAGGAAAAAAGGTATGAGTTTTGGTGGATTTAAAATCCTCTTGTTCATTCGCTAATCATTGAGAGGTCTTAAATCTTGAAGGTCGTTTAGATATTCTGATGCAAAAGACAAACATCAACGTGGATATGTGTCCCACGAGTCTTGCGAGATATATTGTTGGGAATATGTTAAAGAATGTCTTTTTTTGATATAAATGTGTTCAGTTCATTAATAAGTATAGGAATGTATTGGAGGATAAGACACATGCAAGGTACAAAATGGTTAACTTATCCCCTCGTATGGAACTAAGTAGGGTTTCTTTGAGGTGTATGTCTAGTTGTGCCTGCAGTAAGTTTACTTTAGTATTTGATGAGCTAGCTTATATTTCATCAGTATCTCATTATTGTCCTCCTTGAGAAGAATGCGCATGAAAACCAATATTAATGTGCTGCCGATATGTTAATGTCAAGTCTCGCAAGGAACTGCAGTGGAGAAACAATATGCTTTCCATGCAATTCATTTTTCAGAAGTTTTGATTACACTTATTACTTGATAAGATGCAGCATAAACTTTTTCAATGAAGTGATTGCAAGTAGTCATTGTTTTCCTTTGCTGGAATTAGTATATATCAAATTTTCCCTAGCTTGTAAGTGCCAATGGTTTTTGGGATTTGTTTAGCATATATCTGAACAAAACTTCTCTCAAATTTTTAGAAGCTCGTATGTTATTTGTGCACCAGAAAAATTAATTATTCTCAATGTCATGCAGGGATCAAAGTCAGAAACTCATATTCATTTGGGGACCAGTATGTTCACTTCAACGTGAGCATTCCAACGTAAGTACCTTGGGTTTTGTAGTATTCCCTTCTTCCTAGTATCCTGTCATTGGGAAACTATTTATTGCTTCCTGATTAGTTTCATGGTGGAACGGCAGTGGTGAACATAAAAAACCTATTTCTACAATAATGTTCCATTTCTAAAACAGCAAACTCCCTCTACTTCTAATATAATTAAGGCTTGTTCTTTTAGCTCTTGTCTTAAACTCGTACCTAGTAAGAACAGCAAATTTAAAAATGAAAGTGAGTGTTACACGCTCTTCCACGAGTACATACGATAAACTTTATTTCCTGAGTCTATAATTCCAACTTATCTTATTTGTTCTTCTATCAGAAACTTGACCCAGAGGCAGCGCCAATTAATAGAAGAGTTTGTTATGGAAGAGCAAAGAGACTATGATAAGGGAGCAGCTGCAGGCGCATCAGGTTGATCCCTGCGACGTTTTTATCTCAAATGCTATAACATTTGCAAAAGAAGGAAAAAATGTGTCCCGAAGTAATTTGCTTCAGTTTTGTGTTAAGAGGTTAAAAGTACCCATACATTTTTATTCCTTCCCTTTTGTTGGGCAGGATTTGTAACATTCACAGACCATGTTTCTATGCATTATATATTTTGATGAATATCTAAGTCTATTAGGAGGTGTGGCTTAGTTATCAAGGGCGCCAAAGTATATTTCAGTTTATCTTTTGGATATTACCTACTCGTGTGCCTTCTCATACATGTATAGTTGAAAGTTCTTGCACAAATTGCAATAGTGGCAATGAGCAGATGAAATAAACTATTAAACCAAAAGTAATTGAAACAATAATCAAGCTTACTGGTAGAGTTACTGCATCACCAGTATAGGCTTGAATTTGAGGCATTAACAACCGCTAATTCCATATTTTTGGGGGCTCAAAGCCAACTCTATCCGCTGTCGGCCATTAACTAACTACTTCTCCGCTACCATAAACATGGTTTTTCATATTTTTTTTTTTAATTGGCTTCATATTTTAAATGTTTTGATTTGAGGTGCTAACAATTCCGTTCATTTAACCGTGTTTTCAGAACTGGTTTGACCGAAAACTGGTCACGGGTCCATATTCGTACAAAAACTGTTTTATCAATCAAACTGAACGGAGCGGTTGACAGTTTTTTTTATATGTTTTAAATTAAATTTTTTTAGTTTTATTTATTGTTATATATATATATGATTATTTGAATTTTAATTTTGTCAAAAATATTATTTTAATTGTGTTAGAGCTTATTTGATTTTTTAAACATTGAAAATTATATATATTTATTATTTATATACACAGATGTTTAGAATTTAAAATATATTATTTATTATATTATTATTTTCCGTTCATGGTGCTAGCAAATGTATGCACGTATTTTGGGATGATAATTTTGGAAGACATGTACTGAATATTATCTAAAAAATGTCCGAATTTTGTGAAAAATTCTATCCCCGTCGAGTNGACATTCGCTCTAGTGATCAGACTAACACAGTACGAGTCCTCTTATCAATTGCTGCAAATCTAGACTGTCTTTTATAACAACTCGATGTCAAAAATGCATTTCTCAGTGGAGATCTTGAGGAAACACATATGGACATCCCACCGGGTTTTGAATCTGAAGCAACGACGATGGTGTGCAAACTGAAGAAGTCACTTCATGGGCTCAAACAATTTCCTAGAGCCTGGTTCTACCGATTCACCAATGTCTTGAAGTGAGATGGTTTCACACAATGTCAATATGATCATATGTTATTTGTGAAACACTTTGAATTGGTAAAGGTTACGGTTTTCATACACTATGTGGATGATATTGTCATTACAGGAAATCATAAAGAAGAAATGGCTCATGTGAAATCTATATTTTTGAGGAATTTGAAATGAAGAACCTCGGGCACCTTTGGTATTTTTTTGGGATTGGAGGTGGCAAGATCATCTCTTGGTATCTCAATTTTTCAAACGAAAATATGTTTTAGACCTCTTGAAGGAAACCGGTATGTTGGGCTGTAAGCCAGTGGATACGCCTATGGATCCAAATATAATTATCAGACTGAAAAAAGATAGCCCATCAGTGGACAAAGGGAGATACCAAAGACTAGTTGGAAAGCTTATATATCTATCTCACATGACCAGATATCGGATTTGTTGTGTGTGTCGTTAGTCAGTTCATGATTTACCCAACTGAAGAACACATGGAAGCTACTTATCGAGTGTTGAGATATCTGAAAAAGGCTCCAAGAAAAGGATTGATATTCAGAAAAACATCAACCACAGGTGTCAAAATCTACAGTGATGCTGATTGGGCCAGATCACCAATAGATAGGCGCTCTACTTCCGGGTATTGTACATTCTTGTGGGGAAACCTTGTAATTTGGGGGAGCAAGAAGCAACCGTTGGTTGCTATTATCAGTCCTGAAGCTGAATTTCGAGCTTTGTCTCATGTAATTTGTGAGGGTATGTGGCTCAAGAAATTACTCGATGAACTAAAGATGGAAGATTGTGAACCAATGGAACTTATATGTGATAATCAGTCTGCCATTAGTATATCCAATATCCAGTTCACAATGATCGAACTAGACACGTTGAGGTGGATCGTCATTTCATGAGTGAGAAGATTGAAAACAAGATCATTGATGTCAGATATGTTCCCACACAAATTGCAAATTGCAGACGGTCTAACCAAGACACTCTATCGGCCTACCTTTGAAGATTTGACTTCCAATCTAGGCGTGATCAACCTTTATGACCCACCTTGGGGGGAGTGATGAAATTGATATAATAGGATTATTTTCTAGTAGTTAGGTTGGATAGAAGTTTATCTATTATTTGTATTTTGAATTAGATTAGCTTTTGATAAGGTAGGATCTGTTTATAAATGTACTGTAAACTATAAGAAACGAACGAATTCGTTTTGCCTTTCTCTTCCTGAACCACAATAACCATATATATCTTTACTCTTCCAATGTTTGATTTAGTGAGGGAAGAAATCCTGAGGGCAGCAACTATTAAATGCTACCTGATCTTGGCCAAAAAGTGGCACTTGCCTTAACTGAGACATACAGCCACCAGAAACTTTAATGTTATACAAGTTTTTTTATGATCAGGATAGAACTGGTGTCCTGGATTTAGTGGTATTTGTGTGGAAAGAGCTGTAGATGAGTTACACAGGGACATGCATTATGTATGCGAGAACCAACGTTGGCCTTCGATTTTACTGTCCTTGACATGTTTGTACTGTCCAAGTTGCAGTATTGCACCATAAACCTTGATTTTTTTTCATCTAAATTGTTGCTACTTTCCACTCAAGCTCCAAAGTTCTAATTGATGTGTGTTTTGGCATATTTTGTTGTAATTTCAGATTTTCAACATCTTCAATAGGGACATGGGTGGCGAGGATGTCAAGGTTACTATCTTTTGTTCAATTGTCTATAAATTTAATCTTCACTTTTTAAAAATAAATATGATAAATTTTGGTCATTGAATGCAGGTTTCTTTGGAACTATCCTTTATGGAAGCTGTCCAGGGATGCACAAAAACTCTATCAATTGTAACTGATATGGCTTGTGATACTTGTGGTATTGGCTTATGCCTTTCCTGAAAACTGTCACTATCAAAACTTATGAAGTCCATACATTATCTTCTGTGTTGGTTTATTAGCTTTGAATCCTTTGAGTTAGTTAAGTAAGTTAGAATATACATGGTATGATTGATCTATTAATGCTCAAGTGATTCATCCAACTTGTCATGCTGTTGTTCTCCATCATTTTACTTGATTTTTTTAGGTGGAACTGGTGTTCCTCCGGGTACCAGGCCTGAAACTTGTAGACGTTGTAGAGGCTCGGGCATGGTGAGCATCTTTGGCATCACCACCTTGTGTTATTGGTGAGCATTAATATCTTTCTTTGTGTACCCAGATAATATCACAGAATGGTCCTTTCACACTTCAGTCTACTTGTCCAAATTGTGGAGGTGCTGGGAAAATCGTGTCGGTATGACATTTTATGTCCTAATAAGATGTTTTTGTTATTTCCTTCGCATCAACTTGATTTTTTCAGTTATGTCGTGCTATATTCCTTGTCCCTGTGGATACTTTAGTCTGTCTTGGTTAAGCTTTTCATTCAATTGGACCATTTATCTGAGAAGTGAGCAAAATGGCCTAGGAGGCAGTGGATAGCTGTTGACATTGCTTGTACTGATCTTTACCCTGATTTAATGGCAATGATGGTCCTCTTGGGCAGCTAATGAAATATATCTGGTCTCTATGTACTATTATTGGTTTTATCTTTTCTTTTTTATTCTTCATGTTGAAATCAGGTGTGTGGTAGTTTCCTACTGCATGAGTGAAGGTGTAGGAACAAAAAAGTGGTAGAACTTGGTGGCATCATCATAAGTTCAGCAAATGACATGAAAATATGACTATATATTCATTGCTATTATTGAATGGTTAGGATTCCCTAATACTTTTCATGTAATTTTGTGCTGGAAGGTACATAGGATCTCTGCAAATATTTGAAATAATTTTACTGAATATATTCACCGTTGGGCTGATTTCTTCATCTCCCTGTTGGGGCATTTCATTCTTTGTTCTCTAGGTTATCATACGAATCCTTGGACGTGTATTTAAGTAGGGTTATATGTTTTGGTCAGTAAAAAATTTTAGGTTATAGAATACAAAAGTGGAACTGTTTTGCCTCGACAAAAATATGACGTCAATGCAGTTACTTGAGAATTTCCAACTTTGTCTCCAACGGAGAATGAGAAAAGATATTTATTTAATCTCTGCTCTTCCAAACAATTTGTGCCTTGAAGTTGTGCGTATGCAACCATAATAACTGATGATCTGCTTTTAACATTTGTTTTTCCATATGTTTTTTATGGTCTAGTGATAAAAAATGTATTGGTGGATTAAATAAAATAATACTGACTATTTATTCCAATTTTCTGGCGACAGAGCTTCTGCAAATCTTGCAAGGGTAAGCGAGTGTTGAGAGGTCCGATAGCAGTGAAAATGAATGTCATGGCAGGTGAGTTCATAGAAAGGTTAATCATTTGTGTGCTTGATGGATTTTATTCATCTTGATTTTAGTCTTGCGTTGGGCAACTGCCTTTTGCAGCTTTTCGCACTTTCATCACTGTATCAATCTCAAGGCCAAAGTAGAATTGACTGAAATGATGTTTCATGTTTTCTCTTCCTGTTAAATCAATCCAACTGTTCTGTAATCATATGCACCATAATGATGATGGCAAAACTCTTGTATGTTTGAAACTTCATTTTTAGCTGAGGTTTTAGGGAAATTTCCGAATGCTTTGTTACTGCCCTGTTTCTGCATAATTCTGGGACAAACGTGGTGTTATGACAACATGAAACGTGATTTTTCAAATGATATGATTCTGCATGGATGTGTATTTATTTTCGAAGTTGTATCAACAAGATTTTTCTTGTCTTGGTTTAAATTTGTCAATATGCAGGGGTGGATAATAATGAAACTATTAAGGTCCCCAGGAGTGGAGGAGCAGATTCAGATGGGGGTCAACCTGGTGACCTTTATGTTATGATCAAGGTTACTTGATTAGCTCAATTACAGGCGCACGAGTTTCTATTTCTGGGCATATTATCATTTGAATGTGGTCATAGTGACATGCTCAAATCATTATGGATGTATTTTATTTTATTTTTCTATAAGCTTATGGATGTTTTATAGGTCAGAGAAGATCCGGTGTTCCGTAGAGAAGGGGCTGACATCCATGTTGATGCAGTTTTAAGTATCACTCAGGTAATCCCTAATGAAATACACTTTTGTTGAACTTTTTCTAGAGTAACAAAACTTTGTAATTTGTAAATGAGTTGGTTAGTGGCCATTGGTTTTATTTTTGGTGATAGTGACTTTATATTGGTATAATATACTATGCTGAACGTTCGAGTTTTATACTTCTAAAATAATGGAAGTTGATGCTTGTACTGCTGTCTCCTCTGTATTATCAGATCAAGTTATTTTATAGCTATTTTTCTTTACATGACTAAGTTAATCAGTAACTATATACTTTGTACAGGCAATTTTGGGAGGATCTATCCACGTGCCCACCCTGACTGGGGATGTTGTTGTTAAGGTCTGTCTGAGGTTGTTTTGGGATTTATTTATTCTTACAACACCCACACTTTTGAATTTATTTTGGACTTTTATCACTTTGCAAATGAAAATTTGCGATTGCTTTTTAGCTAATTTTTTTTTTTAAAAAAAAAAATTTTAATTTTTGTGATGGAGAGGGCTGGTATGGGGTTTTGTGTGTTGTGGTCTTGAAAGGTGTTTTTTTCTGGTACAGATTGCTGGCACCACTATCAGCGTTTCATTTTGTTTCCTCCCGGTAAAATTCATTCATTTATTTATTTATTTTTGGTTTGTAGGTACGACCCGGTACTCAACCTGGCCAAAAGGTTGTCTTGAGGAAAAAAGGTATGAGTTTTGGTGGATTTAAAATCCTCTTGTTCATTCGCTAATCATTGAGAGGTCATAAATCTTGAAGGTCGTTTAGATATTCTGATGCAAAAGACAAACATCAACGTGGATATGTGTCCCACGAGTCTTGCGAGATATATTGTTGGGAATATGTTAAAGAATGTCTTTTTTTGATATAAATGTGTTCAGTTCATTAATAAGTATAGGAATGTATTGGAGGATAAGACACATGCAAGGTACAAAATGGTTAACTTATCCCCTCGTATGGAACTAAGTAGGGTTTCTTTGAGGTGTATGTCTAGTTGTGCCTGCAGTAAGTTTACTTTAGTATTTGATGAGCTAGCTTATATTTCATCAGTATCTCATTATTGTCCTCCTTGAGAAGAATGCGCATGAAAACCAATATTAATGTGCTGCCGATATGTTAATGTCAAGTCTCGCAAGGAACTGCAGTGGAGAAACAATATGCTTTCCATGCAATTCATTTTTCAGAAGTTTTGATTACACTTATTACTTGATAAGATGCAGCATAAACTTTTTCAATGAAGTGATTGCAAGTAGTCATTGTTTTCCTTTGCTGGAATTAGTATATATCAAATTTTCCCTAGCTTGTAAGTGCCAATGGTTTTTGGGATTTGTTTAGCATATATCTGAACAAAACTTCTCTCAAATTTTTAGAAGCTCGTATGTTATTTGTGCACCAGAAAAATTAATTATTCTCAATGTCATGCAGGGATCAAAGTCAGAAACTCATATTCATTTGGGGACCAGTATGTTCACTTCAACGTGAGCATTCCAACGTAAGTACCTTGGGTTTTGTAGTATTCCCTTCTTCCTAGTATCCTGTCATTGGGAAACTATTTATTGCTTCCTGATTAATTTCATGGTGGAACGGCAGTGGTGAACATAAAAAACCTATTTCTACAATAATGTTCCATTTCTAAAACAGCAAACTCCCTCTACTTCTAATATAATTAAGGCTTGTTCTTTTAGCTCTTGTCTTAAACTCGTACCTAGTAAGAACAGCAAAGTTAAAAATGAAAGTGAGTGTTACACGCTCTTCCATGAGTACATACGATAAACTTTATTTCCTGAGTCTATAATTCCAACTTATCTTATTTGTTCTTCTATCAGAAACTTGACCCAGAGGCAGCGCCAATTAATAGAAGAGTTTGTTATGGAAGAGCAAAGAGACTATGATAAGGGAGCAGCTGCAGGCGCATCAGGTTGATCCCTGCGACGTTTTTATCTCAAATGCTATAACATTTGCAAAAGAAGGAAAAAATGTGTCCCGAAGTAATTTGCTTCAGTTTTGTGTTAAGAGGTTAAAAGTACCCATACATTTTTATTCCTTCCCTTTTGTTGGGCAGGATTTGTAACATTCACAAACCATGTTTCTATGCATTATATATTTTGATGAATATCTAAGTCTATTAGGAGGTGTGGCTTAGTTATCAAGGGCGCCAAAGTATATTTCAGTTTATCTTTTGGATATTACCTACTCGTGTGCCTTCTCATACATGTATAGTTGAAAGTTCTTGCACAAATTGCAATAGTGGCAATGAGCAGATGAAATAAACTATTAAACCAAAAGTAATTGAAACAATAATCAAGCTTACTGGTAGAGTTACTGCATCACCAGTATAGGCTTGAATTTGAGGCATTAACAACCGCTAATTCCATATTTTTGGGGGCTCAAAGCCAACTCTATCCGCTGTCGGCCATTAACTAACTACTTCTCCGCTACCATAAACATGGTTTTTCATATTTTTTTTTTTAATTGGCTTCATATTTTAAATGTTTTGATTTGAGGTGCTAACAATTCCGTTCATTTAACCGTGTTTTCAGAACTGGTTTGACCGAAAACTGGTCACGGGTCCATATTCGTACAAAAACTGTTTTATCAATCAAACTGAACGGAGCGGTTGACAGTTTTTTTTATATGTTTTAAATTAAATTTTTTTAGTTTTATTTATTGTTATATATATATATGATTATTTGAATTTTAATTTTGTCAAAAATATTATTTTAATTGTGTTAGAGCTTATTTGATTTTTTAAACATTGAAAATTATATATATTTATTATTTATATACACAGATGTTTAGAATTTAAAATATATTATTTATTATATTATTATTTTCCGTTCATGGTGCTAGCAAATGTATGCACGTATTTTGGGATGATAATTTTGGAAGACATGTACTGAATATTATCTAAAAAATGTCCGAATTTTGTGAAAAATTCTATCCCCGTCGAGTGTGTTTTCCCCCATTGGGTATATATATATATGCTTTAAATTAAATAACTTTTATTTAATTATTCAATTAATTAATATATTCTCTACTTATCTAGAATGTTTAATGAGAATTTTTCACTTAGTAATCACAATTATTAATATTATTATTTAATTACAGATTCTAAATTTACTAAATAAATAATTGTGAACTCGTTATAACTCCGACAGACGATCTGACAGTGTCGATGTATCGAGGGTAAAAATCTCATTCATATAATGAAGATTGAAAAGTTCAAAAGACAATTTTCCACTGATCCATTTTTGGCAGCTATCAGTTTTGTGAAATTTTTCACTAAAACATGCAGTTCCACTTTCCTCACTTAATTAGCAATCAAGTTAACTTCCACATGTTCCATTACACGAAAACAACTTATATATTCCTTTATAAGCAATCTGTTTGATCTCCATCAAACTACAGTCGCTAAATTCAACTACTTGAACTTGATTATCTCAACGAGAATACGGAATCGAATACTTGTGTCAGTTGTGTGACTCTCAATGGTTCAGAGATATAGCTAGCCATGAGATCATAACTTCATGTGATTCAGAGCAATATTTGTTCATATTCAGGCTTATCCGAATTAGTCTCATTATTTTCATCCACCCATTGATCAAGAACGTCAAAACTCAAGTCTGAATGCACCTATTCGATCATGGTAAGAGCGTCTAGTAGCATTATTCAATGATCCCCTATGCATCACTGATAGTACCTGTAAAAACCTTAAGTTATGATTAGTGTACGATATGGTCCCTTCAACTCATATATCCCGATCGAATCTGCAACCATTTGTATATCGAGAGTTGTAAATAAATTCGATAACGATATAATATATCTTTGAGTAATAACAGTGACATGATATGTGTAACGCCCCGAAAATTTTAAGGTCCATACGAACCACATGCATTTGAGTTATTAAATTCTTTTGTATTTTTAATTAAATGTTTTAATTGCATTAATTGAATTATGTTGTGCATATTTGCATGTTTAAAATTATATTTTCTACATGGTTGCATTAAAATGTATTTTTAAAGATTATTCGAGTTGCGATCGAGGAACGGAGACCGAAGGCTGAAAAATAGAAAATGTTTTTATTAAAGAATTGTTTTTAATTATTTAAAGTAAAAGTGCTGCTTTTTCTTATTTTTGAAAATAAGGGGTTTTGAGGTGATTTTATACGCCAGGACGTAATTTTATCGGTGTTGGTGTTTCAACAAAAATACGAATTTTTTGGCAACCCGGCTAATCAATTCACAAACTTTATTAAGCAAAATTATTTTAAATATTTTAGTTAAACACTAATGAGTTAAGTGCACTTAATTAAATTTATTAATGAGTCTAAGCCTTGTTAATGGATTAATTAGGTATATAATATATTAAACAACCCTCCCCCACTCTCATAACTCACGCCCCACACCCCAATAATTGATAAACTCTCCCCCTCAAAGACAAATACACGACACACCCCTTCAGCAATTGAAAGAAAATTTGTTAGCTTGAGGGAGTTTCAAACCTTGGTCGTTCGTCGCCGTTCTTCGCAATCGTCAACGTTCATTCGTGCGTTTAAAACGCAAAGGCACGCCTATTCTTTCCTTCAAAAACATCATCACATCATATTATATTTTTATGCATGAAAATTTTGGAGAAAACAAGTAAAACCTCGAGGATTTTCGGATTTGTGACTTATGCTAAATTTTTTGCTTGGTTTTTCCTTCAAAAATCATGTGTTTGTTTTGTTTAAGGGCTGCCATGATATAGGTTATGAATAAGCATGGTTTATACAAAATATAGGGTCCTAGGATCACACTAAAAAAAAACGTTTTACAGCGTGGGGCAAAACAAGCTGGAAGCTTGCTTGGACTGTAGTGCTTCTTGGCTCACGGCTTTGGGTGTGTAAGGGCTTGGCTTTGGCTTGGTTGGGACCAGGGCCTGGCTAGGGACGTGGTAGGGTCAAGGGAAGAGTCCTAGCCATGCTAANATTTAATTACAGATTCTAAATTTACTAAATAAATAATTGTGAACTCGTTATAACTCCGACAGACGATCTGACAGTGTCGATGTATCGAGGGTAAAAATCTCATTCATATAATGAAGATTGAAAAGTTCAAAAGACAATTTTCCACTGATCCATTTTTGGCAGCTATCAGTTTTGTGAAATTTTTCACTAAAACATGCAGTTCCACTTTCCTCACTTAATTAGCAATCAAGTTAACTTCCACATGTTCCATTACACGAAATCAACTTATATATTCCTTTATAAGCAATCTGTTTGATCTCCATCAAACTACAGTCGCTAAATTCAACTACTTGAACTTGATTATCTCAACGAGAATACGGAATCGAATACTTGTGTCAGTTGTGTGACTCTCAATGGTTCAGAGATATAGCTAGCCATGAGATCACAACTTCATGTGATTCAGAGCAATATTTGTTCATATTCAGGCTTATCCGAATTAGTCTCATTATTTTCATCAACCCATTGATCAAGAACGTCAAAACTCAAGTCTGAATGCACCTATTCGATCATGGTAAGAGCGTCTAGTAGCATCATTCAATGATCCCCTATGCATCACTGATAGTACCTGTAAAAACCTTAAGTTATGATTAGTGTACGATATGGTCCCTTCAACTCATATATCCCGATCGAATCTGCAACCATTTGTATATCGAGAGTTGTAAATAAATTCGATAACGATATAATATATATTTGAGTAATAACAGTGACATGATATGTACAATTGAGGAAATACCTTTCCAAAATGTACATTACTTACTCTGACCATATATTCATTGCACTATTAAATCATCAGATCACATAAGATATCTTCATCCATAGGAAAACAAATGATTCGACTAGGAACCTGTTTAGAATATATGGTACATTTCCTAATGAGTTTCATGATCTTAGTTGAAAGGTAGACCTCATGGTATATCGAAGGACTTTTTTATGCAGCTTGCATGAGTATACGGATAATGTAAATGCCACAATTGGATAAAACCCTAAAATATTACTAAAATAAAGATTGTTTCTACATAAAAGTTAATAAAACTCAAACCACGAGTTGGCTCGCTGAGCACCTACTCTAAAAGATTGTTTCCATTGCTTGTGTTTGTTCGCTGACCTTCACATTGAGATAGCATTTATCACTTACCTTAACTAGGGCAAATAACAATTTACACTTTTGTAAAAATGAAAACAATCACAAAATCCTGTGTATAAAATTTATAATATTTTACACCCGTGTGTTTAAAAATAAGCGCATTTAACTCATTTATTTTTAAAACTCAAGCACACTTTCCTTATTTGCAAGAGTATATGTCCTATTTTTGAAAACATAATACAATTAATTTTACTCAAATATTGTTTGCATGCAACTTCATGAGAGATGCTGACTCAAAATTTTAGGTCCTACATAATGAATGTTAAACTAGGATAAACAAAAACATAGTAATCATCCAACCCAAATATATCTTTTAAATGTAGTTTTATATATATATGGGTTTAGTTTAAAATAATTTGTTGTAGAACGATGAATATCGAACAAACGTTAATGAAACTGACCAAATTCAAATATCATGCATCACATTGTTAGTTGAATAGTATTATGCACCTCGCATGGAAAGACTTCATTATTATCTCTTGGGTCAGTGTGAGGCGCAAACTGAAATTGTCAGAAAGTTGTTGCAGGAAGATGTCGTGACGCCACAAACTTTGGAACAAAATAGAGTACATTCTAAGCAAATGCTAGAGTTGGATTGTGTCTCTTTAAGATGAATTTTCCCTACACTGTGTTGATCTAATACGACAATCGTTTTCCAAAATATAACAACTTGAGTTTTCTTATGGAAGCACTCAAAATCATAAAACCATCGAATTTAAGATTCTCTTAGAACTCTTTGTAATGAAAATATATGCAGGATATGTGTATTTTTATGTTATGAGTGAATTCCAGGCCGAGTTTCTATTTATACTTTTCTCCAATGGTTGCAGGGACATTTTCATGATTATTTGTGACTCAAGATTAAGACTCAATCTAATCCGTGAGATTTTGATATAATTGTGTAGATCACATTTCATTTGAAGGGTTACAACAATTGGATCATATCTTTTTCACGAGATTGAATCTAATGTGTTTATTCCTAGATTAACGATCCAGCTCGCACCCCATACTAGATGATCAAACCACTCAAGGCATCCCTTAAATCACATACGTCAGTTCTTGTTATGGACTTTTTCGCTCTAGATCGATCTGATTTAAGGGATGCATCTTGTTATTGTCGGCAATTGGTGTGCAATTAATGCATGTCGGCAATTGTACACGTTGCGTTTGATTGAAAATAAGAATACGCGTTTTTAACGCGTATTCACACTGATAGGAAGCTCTATAAATAGAGCTCCCCCTTTCATTCTGAAATCATTNCTTAAATAATTATTATAAGTCTAAGTTTTTAATTGGGAATTTTATATTAAGTTTTGGTTTAATTCAGGATTAAAACGCATTAATACGTCACATTTAAAGATTAATTTAAAAGTACTCGTTTTAAGCTAAATAAAAATATGGGAAAATTCATGTAAGCTTAAATAATTATTTGGGACATGTTAGAGTCAATGGAATTAAGAAAATGTCAAAAACGTGAAATTTTACGTCTAGGGGTAAAACGGTCTTTTCGCACCTAGAAATTAGTAATCGTCATGGCAGTGTCCTGAATGCTGCTTTATATGCTAATATGATTATTTTCAATGATTATGGATGTTTATGAATTTTTATATGTTAATATGTCTATTTTAAATGTTAAGGATTCTTATATGTTAAAATGGTTATTTTAAAGGTTTATGATTTAAATGTCAAAAGGTTATTTTAAATGTTTATTATGTTAAAATGTTGATTTTAAAACGTTTATGGCTTTTAATGATTTTTATATGTTAAAACGTTGATTTTTAAATGTTTATGGATTTTTATGATTTAACATTGACATTTAAAAGATATGTTGCATGCTTGGTTTAAAAGAAAAACGATATTATATGCATATTTTTGTTAAGTGATGGAAATACGACATGTTGAAGGACGTGAAGGGATTGTGACTACTACATGTTGGAAATATCGTGAGGGTTATGGTCCCAGTGGGAGCCCGACGATCGTGTTTCCTTGGATACGGATACGAATACGAATACGTGATACGAATACGAATATGTTAATACGTTGGCCAGGGCCCAGTTGACCGGTGAGAGTGTTGCTGGTGTCCCCCGCCGCCCAGTACTGTGGTTTCTTTAGATGGATCCATCGCCCATTAAGATTAAGAATACGAGTCACAATCACGATCTGAATTCAACATA
>NC_133319.1:14143785-14188409 GCF_012295235.1 Primulina huaijiensis
AAAAAGCCGATCAAAGTCTAAAGGAAAATTAAAGTGTTTCCACTGTCACAAAGAGGGTCACTTTAAGCGTGATTGCCCTGACAGGAAAAGAGGGGGAAATGAGAGACACAAAGGCTATAACACTGAATCTGATGATGCAGCAATGATATCAGAAGGATATGAAACTTCAGACGTCCTAACTGTCTCAATAAATCAAGAGGAAGACAAGTGGATACTTGACTCTGGCTGCACCTTCCACATGACTCCAAACAGAGGTTGGTTCGAGACTTATAATAGTTGTGATGGTGGAAAGGTGATAATGGGAAATGATGCTCAATGTTCAGTAATAGGTGTTGGAACAATCAAAATAAAGATGACAGACAACACAGTCAAAACAATTACTGAGGTGAGACATGTTCCCGGGCTCAAGAGAAATTTGATCTCACTTGGAAGCTTAGACAGTAAAGGATGCACATTTAGAGCAGTGGGTGGAGTCCTAAAAGTTTTCTCAGGATCCTTACTTCTAATGAAGGGTATTAAAACACATGGCCTATATGAGCTACAAGGAAAAACTTATGTGCCTAATGTTAACACAGCCATAAAGGAAAAAGCTGACATGACCAAGCTATGGCATTTACGTTTAGGACACATAAGTCAAAGGGGCTTAGATGAGCTGAATAAACAAGGTGTATTTGGTGAGGATCTAGTTGGGAAATTAGAGTTCTGTGAAAATTGCATATTTGGGAAACAAACCAGAGTGAAATTCGCAAGTGGATCTCATACAACAAAAGGGACTGTTGATTATATCCACAGTGACGTTTGGGGGCCAAGCACTACAAAAACTCTAGGTGGAGCCAGATATTTCATTACTTTCATAGACGATTTCTCAAGGAAAGTTTGGATATATACACTAAAGCACAAGAACGAAGCCTTCAAGACATTTAAACAATGGAAGACCTTAATTGAAAATCAAACGGGCAAGAGGATCAAAAGGCTACGTACTGATAATGGTCTTGAGTATGTTGATGGGGAATTCAATGAGTTTTGCAAAGAACATGGCATAGCTAGACACAAAACTGTAAGGAAGACTCCACAACAGAATGGGATTGCAGAAAGAATGAATAGGACCATTCTTGAGAAGGTGCGATGTATGTTAACATTTGCAAACCTTGGTAAACAATTTTGGGGAGAGGCTGTGAATTCAGCAGTGTATTTGATAAATAGATGCCCATCAACAGCCTTGAACTTTAAAGCCCCAGAAGAAATATGGACAGGAAGGGCAGTTAGTTACAATAACTTGAGGATCTTTGGCTGCCCAGTATATGTTCATGTAAGTGAAGGCAAATTGGAACCAAGATCCAAGAAGTGTAAATTTCTTGGATATTCAGAAGGTGTAAAGGGTTACAGATACTGGATGACTGATGATAAAGGGTCAAAGGTAATTTCCAGCAGAGATGTGATTTTTCATGAGGAAGAAATGCTTGAACAAAGATCAAAAATCACAACTGAAATCACCCTCCAGGAACCTGAGAATACAAGTGATAAAACCACTCTTGAGGTGGAGTTAGAAGGTGAAACTTATCCAGATGTTTCTCAGACACAAGCTAATAATGAAAATGAAGAACTTAGAGGATACCAATTAGCTCGGGACAGAATAAGAAGGGACATAAGACCTCCTGACAGACTTGGATATGCTGAACTCACAGCATATGCACTTGCAGCAGCAGATGAAGTAGTTGGTGATGAACCAAGGAATTACAGAGCTGCCATGATCAGTAAAGAGAAATCTGAGTGGAAGAAAGCCATGGATGATGAGATTAATTTGCTTATAAAAAATCAGACATGGCAGCTAGTTGATGCACCAGAAAAACAGAAGATAATAGTCTGTAAATGGGTGTACAAGCTCAAAGAAGGGATTCCTGGTGTTGAAAAACCAAGGTACAAGGCTAGGCTTGTAGCAAAGGGATTTGCACAAAAGGAAGGAATAGACTTCAACGAGATTTTTTCACCTGTTGTGAAACATACCTCGATTAGGATACTTTTATCCTTGGTGGCCTACTATGACCTTGAACTTGAGCAAATGGATGTTAGAACCGCGTTCCTTCATGGTGATCTTGAAGAAACAATATACATGGCTCAACCGGAAGGGTATGTTAAAGCTGGAAGTGATCAAAAGGTTTGTCTACTAAAGAAGTCGCTTTATGGATTGAAACAAGCACCGAGACAATGGTATCTAAAGTTTGATCAATACATGTCAAGTCTGGAATTTATAAGAAGCTCTTATGATAGCTGCGTGTACTTCAAGAAGCCATTGAATTGTCATCCCATTTACTTGTTGTTGTACGTAGATGACATGTTAGTTGCAAGCAAGAGCAAAACCGAAATTGATAACTTGAAGAAGTTGTTGAGGTTGGAGTTTGAAATGAAAGACTTGGGAAAGGCTTCAAAAATCTTGGGCATTCAAATTGTGAGAAACAGGGATAAGAGACAACTAATTCTATCCCAAGAAGCTTATGTCAGAAAGATTTTAAGCAGGTTCTCTATGGAAGAATCAAAATCAGTGATTATACCGTTAGGAGCTCATTTCAAACTTAGCTCAAATCAGTCACCGCAAAGTGAAGAAGAGAAAGAACATATGGCAAAAATTCCTTACTCCAGTGCAACAGGCAGCTTGATGTATGCAATGGTCTGTACAAGACCAGATATTGTTTATGCAACAAGTATGATAAGCAGGTTCATGTCAAATCCAGGCCTTGAACATTGGAGAGCAGTCAAGTGCGTATTAAGATACTTGAAAGGATCGCACAATTATGTACTTGAGTACAGTGATACATGGAAACTTGATGATGACATCACTGGCTATGTAGATTCTGATTTTGCTGGAGACAAAGACAAGAGAAGGTCACAGACTGGTTATCTGTTTACTCTCTATGGCAACTTGGTCAGTTGGAAAGCTACCTTACAACCAATTGTAGCTTTATCAACTACTGAAGCAGAGTATGTAGCAGCAACAGAAGCATTTAAAGAAGCTCTGTGGATTAAGAGACTTGTCGAAGAACTAGAAGGGATGAAAATGAAAGCATCAGTGTGGTGCGACAGTCAAGGAGCTGTTCAACTTGTGAAGAACCCCGTTCATCACGAGAGAACCAAACACATTGATGTTAGACTACATTTCATCAGAGATATAGTGGCCCAAGGGACAGTTACGGTAATGAAGATTCCCACAGAAGACAATCCGGCAGATATGCTTACTAAAGTAGTGCCAAGTCATAAATTCTTGCATTGCCTGAAACTGATCAAAGTTATCAAGACACCTTAGCTGGAGGTGGAGGAGAAAGACGGCCAGGAAGTTAACATGATGAATCAGGTGGAGAATTGTTGGATAATGACTCAACATGTCAACTTGACTTGGTAAATTTAATCCAGCACATGGTTATCTTCTAGAAGGATGGTGGGTTATGGTAGTTAGGATATTTTTCTATTGTAAAGTCTTGCAAAACACATGTATATATAAGTGTGTGCAAGACACGTGAAAGAGATAAGCTCTCTCTCATTTTTACACCCCTGTACGAAGCAATAGATTTAGAGAGGAAAAGCTTCTGTGAGGAAGAACAGATTGCTCTTACAAAACTCTCATTATTGTGTACCGTGTGATTCTTGATTCTAGTGAAATTTCTTGGCCGTGCTCCAAAGTGGATGTAGGATTCAATTTGAATCTGAACCACTATAAATCCTTGTGCACTTGTTCTGTTTCTTGAATATTCATTCTTGCATGCATTCGATCTTGTGTTTTCAGTGAATTTGTGGTTATTCTCGGTTTTTCAATCTACTCGTTTGCTGCGCATCACAACGGTACTATATCTTTCCTTCCGAAGATACGATCGGGCATCTAAGTTCAAATCTTCCAAACCGTTTGGCGCCCAGCAAATTTGAGTTTTTGATGTCTGTATGATTCATATGCTGATCATCGGACTTTCCGAAGTGTGATCCTAAATGTTCATGGTATAACTTGTAAATTTTCAGATTTTTGCTAAATCTATTGCCATGAATCAGACATTCTGAACGCCTTTCGGAACTTCTGAATTGTTGCTTCTGAGAATTTGTAAAATAACCTTAGTCAACTATTTATTTAAGAAAATAACATCTTCAAGTATATTTAAATATAACGGTCATTTTCTTAAATAAATAGTTGACCAAAGTTAAAAAAATATCCCAAACACCTTCCGCTTCTTCCGAACTTCACATTGAACTGTCTAGGTTGAACTGGTTCGGTCCTTCCGGAACAGTCTTCACAAATTGAGAACCGATTGAGTCATTCATTCACAATATGTTTTCTGCAGCTTACTCACTTATACCATTAGTAACATTAACTTCACCACTTGATATTTTTATGCGTTTAAGGCGCAAAAATCTCCTTTTTTTATGATCACAAAATCGGTTGAATTATGAAATATAAATTTCAAGTAATTGTCAAACATAAAAAAATTCATTTATTTGACGTAAAACTCCCCCTTAATTATGCAATACATGATACTGAAAATTTTGAATTCATTTAACCATATAAATTCTCCCCTTTCGTGATAGTCAAAAGCTAATAGAGATAAAATGTAAAACCTCAAAAATATTGAGGTATTTAGTCGAAAATTAATTGATTGATTTAAATAATAATAATAATAATAACAATAATAATAATAAATAAATAAATAAAACTATTTAATCTAGCTAAAAGTTTTGACATATATAAATAATTTTTCCTACCCTTTAATCTACTTGTTGCCTAAAAGAGTAGACTGAGATAAATAAAAATGTTTTTAAATAATAATAATTTAATGAAATGAATTTTATTATCGTACAAATGAAATTTAAATAAATTTATATTGAATACTACAAATGCATAAAATATGCTTCTAAAATAATATGACTTAAATAAAAATAATGAATAAAAAAAAAGAAATTTAAGAAAACTTTATATGAAATAATACCATTTCAATAAAAATGTATAGAAATACAAACAAAATACATATTTAGGTTAATTTTGATAATAAATTTAATAAATACAAGATGGCAAAATAAATGTTGAATATAGAATTTAAATTTAAATTTAGATATTTGTCAAAAACAAGCTTAACATGTGTCAAGAATTGATAACTTTTGTATGTGTCAAGAAAAGAGCTTGAACTTGTTGGGAGAAAATGACTCAACCTCTCCAATTCCTTGCCTATATACAGGTCTCACATGAATCGTTTCATCACAGAAACTCCACTGAAATTAGATGGTTTTTATATAGAAAATAGTGAGTTAGAAAAAGAAAAAGAAAAAAAAAAGAAAAAAAAAAAAGAGCAAAACCAGTGGAAAAAAATAGCAAACCATCACCAAAATTCCGAAAAATTTATACAACTCCTCTTCTAACCAAAAAAACAATTTCTATATGTGGTTTAACAAAATCATCAACCAATTTTACGCAAAAAATGAAGATTTACGAAGAACAGTTTTCGCAAAATTATAGAAATTTGTATTTTTAATATTGCTACTTTCAACCACTATTCCTCCTTATTCTTGAACTATTTGCACTTTAGTTTTAAATAAAAAAAATTCAAATTTTTTCTATTTCACACGTATATCGATCGACCATCCCCATAGTCTCCAGAATTACTGGTGTTGGTCATCCGAAATGTATTTAACAAACATTCTAGTTTTTCAAAATCTACTATTAATCAGTTCTGAATTTCGAAAAGTGTTAAACATAATATTTTTATATCTACCACGAATACATCCTCCTGAAAATATTCAGATGCACGTGGCCACCAGAGCAACTATATCACACGTCGATGCACGCCGGCACAAGAATCTCACGCGCCGTCTCGAATTGATGATTTTCGAAAAGTGTTAAACATAAAAGTTTTCTTAATTTTCTTTTTTTTACAAATATTCTCCATACAATGAAATACATGCATCGTATGAGTCACAATGCGCTAGTATAAGATAATATCGGACCTAATAGAGACAAATTAGTATTTTGGTATGTTTTTTAAGATCCTCAAAATACCCCTTATTCTTTTTTTAGCATGAAAAATCAAATTAATGTAAATTCCTTGAAAAAAATATTAAAATCAAAACACACCTTTTTTTTTTTTAGCATCAAAAAATCAATCTAAGTAAAAAAATAAAATTAAAATAACTTATTTGACTTCAAAAAAAATTAAATTGATTTTTATTTTTAAATTTTTTTAACAATAATATATATATACATAAAGAAACTCGACTATATAAGTAAGTGCATGCTGAAATTATAATTAAATTAAAATATAAAAATGTTTGAAATTTTGTTATCGAGTCTTGACTTCAAAGACATCAAGCGGGCTTACTTGTCTTGTAACATCAACAGCATCATTTTTCATGGCCAATAACGTGTTGAATATCTATAATTTCATTAAATCAAATACATCTGAGATAAATGGTTTCTGCCAAAGTGACTCAAAGGCCAATGATTGAATATACAAAAACTTGTATGATACGATCTCACGGGTCGTATTTTATGAGACAGATCTCTTATTTGAGTCAACCATGAAAAAATATTACTTTTTATGCTAAGAATATTACTTTTGATTGTGAATATCGGTAAGATTGACACGTATCACAGNTTACTTTTTATGCTAAGAATATTACTTTTGATTGTGAATATCGATAAGATTGACACGTATCACATATAAAAATTCGCGAGACCATCTCACAAAAGACATATCCTGATTGAATATACATATATATGTGATAATGAATGATTGTTACGTTGAATGAATGATTGTTATACACTCAAAAAACGTTGTATCAAAGATAAGAGAGTTTCTCATCAATCAATCGGTTGATGGTGAACCACTCGATCAATCAAGTTGGCCGGGTATGGACTCGGTGAAAGTCGAGTTAGACAACCATTTATTCAGCTAAAATTTTAAAAAAAATGATTGTAATTTGTTCTTTTTTTTTTTTTACAATCATTTTTTTTAGATCGCTCCTCTCCAGCCATTCCCAAATAATTTTAGAAACGTAAACAATATCATTAGCATTCATGTTTTGCTGGCAACAAATCATTGAGCAAATACAGAAACTTGACCTCCCTTAGTCGCTCATTCTGGACAGATTCTCCATTTTGAGTTATGAAGCGAATTCTTTCTTCCCTTTCAGATTGATAGCTGATAGCTCCTGTTCTACAAATTCCCCAGCACATATTGGAGGATACTTGCTGGATAGGGGTGAGTTCCCAAAGTGGCCTAGAGGTATTAAAACTGAATCTGATGCTATGTGCGCAAAAAGCTAGACACAATGCAACAATATGACCAGATTTTAGTTAGTAATACTTACGTAACAAAACTGTAAGAAACAGGCACTTGTCCTAGTTGTACATACCGTTGAGGATACCCTCCATAGGCTTCGGTTTTGGTTTGAAGCAAGTTTCACTGCATCAAGTGTTCTGTCGGTGACAACGACCTCATGCATTCCAGCTATGCACTCTCCACCGGTCAACCACTCTAACTGCATAAGCAGGAAAGGTTAAGGTTTTGGATTGGAAGAAGGATGACAAGTCTTAAAACGGCGAAGAATTAGGGAGGAAAATCATCTAAAGATAATAAAGCGGGGGGAGGGGGGATCATTTACCCGAGTCACCTTAGAAGCAAAATGAGTAGTTACTCTTTTTTTTCCAGTTTTTACAAGTAAAGAATACCAACATACCCCCCCCCCACCCCCCCCAACAACTAGCTGACAAATATTATTTAATCAAGATACTTAGCTTTGTGGAATGCCAAAAAATAAGGATGACGATATTAAACAGGCNTATATGTTTAATTTGAAAACATATGATTACAAATTTTTTTAATTATCAATTAAATACATATCAATATATTTTAACTTGTGATAAGGTTGGGGCGGGTCTCGGGTTTGACCAAACCTGCCCCAACCTGGACCCGTTACCATCCCTAGAATAACTCATACCTGCTTTCCTGTTTGAATGAGCAGGCATCCCACGGGAACTTTGACTTCCATCTTTTGCCCACTTCTCAACCAAATATTCAGACCTGGGAATCTACTCCTGCCGTGAATGGTAAGAAAATTGAGATCATAATGATATCCCGCAAACACCGTGCCAATTTGACCATGTCCTCTTAGGTTACTTCCTGTTGGAGCAAGTAGGTGCGGTCCCTGGAATTAGAATTGATTATTCTTGCATAAGAGTACGTCAAGGGAAGAAGCGTGCATTCAAAAAAGAAAATAAAGAGAAAAAAGAGTAAAATTCTCATACAACACCTCAAACCATCAATAGGCAGGAGTATTATTTGTGTCAGACTGGAAAAACACAAAGAAAGAGATCCGTGGATTTCAGGCTCCTAGTGAGAAGATGGGAGTGAAAATCATAGATGAGAGAAATTAACTCAGTACAAAGTTTTTTGGTCAGACAAGTAGACGGGACATTTTACAGTCATTCGGTTATTTTTTGCCAAAAATACTATTCAGTTCTTGTATTTCACCATTTCTGAAGTTGGAACGTGCAACATACTAACAAAAGAATTTAATGGACGAACTATAAATTAGCCAGACATTTATGCTCAACACCCTGGATCATTTAAATATTTAGGCAGATATTTATGGTCTCTACCTTGCAAGAACCACAAGTGCTCATAAATATGATAACAATATGAAAGATAAACTACAACAAGACTCAAAAGGAAGTTACGAGAACCATTATCGTAATTTCTACCACAATTTAATCTCAGAAGTTTATCAACTGAGATGCACTAAATTTACGGGTATTTCACTTATGTAAGGTAAAGATCTTTATAAAATGACATTTGAGGTGATGTGCACAATACAACACTAGAACATAAATCTTTGAGTTGGCATCATATGCAAAGTCCATGCAAGAGACAAGCACAAAATTTTCTACCAGGAAGGTTATGCATGAGAATTAGACAGACCTACAATATCCACCTTACAATACCAAAAAAATAAAATGGCATTCCAGCCCTGTATCAGCACCCTTTCCCATGAAGGATGGAGGTGCATAAATCATAATCATCATTTGGTCACGAAAATATTTTGATCGTGAATGACTTGATGAAAGAAAGAGAAATACAGTCTATGAAGAACAGCAACCTGCTTCATTAAAGAAGTGAAAGCATCCTTTCGCAGTCCAAAGCCGACTGCAGCCATTTCAGCAACGACCTGAGAACAGAATTACAAATATGCAAGATACACAACTATCCATTTCAAAGAGAAACAAGAAAAATTGTAAGGCTGATGTCTCACCTCTATCGCAGATATCATTTTGTTTCCCCATGAATCCATAGTATCCTTCCATGTAGGAAATCCATCAGGTATTACAGGTTCGGAGTTAAGTTCCTAGAGATAAAGACATGTCAGAATTTAAAATCCCAACAATCTCAAAGTGAGAAAACCTATCTAAGGTGACCTTAAAACGAGTAACCGAAGGCCGTGGACCAACTCTCCACATGTAACGCCACTTGGGGTCTGGTCCAGTGGGAGCGGATGGTTGAAACTCTTCAGGCATTGTTTTAAGTTTCTCTTGCATTTCTTCATCAACTAGACTACGAGGCACTTCAACGCCTTCTGGTGTCACTCCTACCTGCGAAAACATAATGTCAAAAAAACAATTCAGGTTTGTAATGGTGCCCTGCCAGGAAACTTGACTGGGTGTTCTTGAAGCAAATATGTTTTGGAGAAATTTATGAAATGCACAAAAGAAAAATATGCCAATGTTAGTACGGTGGAGATGTATAAAATGTAATAAATTAAACAAATGAGCTTCTATGTTTTCACGTATCCTACACATCTAATAAGGTCCAAACATGTAGAAAATATAGACCACATCAAGCTTAACCTATGTTAATTTAGTGTTGTGGTTATCCCGCTTCTTTGGTGCCGAACTAAACATTGCAGATATTAGTGCCCAGATTGCTGAATTCATCACCCAGTCACCAGATGAAGAGTCTATGCATAAGAATGCTCTAAACTAAATATACAAAACTCACAGAAGCAGTCATACCCAGCCTCACATAAGTGAGCAGCATATTCATCACTAAAAAACAAGCGAAGCTGAGATATTTAAATATTCATAGTTGTGTTGATTTAATCTGACTCCATGATTATATCATTCAAAGATCAAGTCAGCTGTCCTTTTTTTTTTTGCTACTTTCCATGGCCTATCTACTCCTGCTTCAATTGACAGTTCAAAGCCATACGTGTTAACTTGAATTTTATATTTGGTTATTGTTATTGGCAGAAAGTTGCAGGTGGCCAGCCTAAGAGGAAGGTTCAGCATCATCTCCTAACAGTGTGAATGCAGTCACATAAAGTAGTGGCAATGTTATTAGGTGGCATGAAGTTTTAGGTTGTAGCTAACAGTATAATCTATTCTACACTCCTCTCACACAAAAAGACAGGAATAAATAAATACAAAAGTGCGAGATCTGGACAAAAACAAATAAATAAATAAATATAAAAGTGCGAGATATAAATCCCACTCGAAATTTCAACAGAAATAATCTCCAATCAAAACTCCCATTTTCTATCATACGAAATCCAACCTAAATTGAAAATAAACAGACCTGATAATGAAGGTGTGACCGCTCTTGCCGGCGCTTGAACTCATCAGGCATTTCGAAGTACATCTCCATCATATCAAGAAACCGATCGTTGTCTTCAGCAGTACAGCGGGGATCTTGGACTAGTAAAGCTCCCGTATCTCTCAGCGTTCGGCTCACCTCGGAGCACATATTCTTCAGGCTCAAATCCAGCTCATTTTTGTCAGCGCAATTGAGGTTTTCCGAAAATTCCAAGTACGGCGCTAAATCGATTACCGGAATCTCCATTGATGTAGAAGTGTTGGAATGGGGCTCAGCTCTTGATCTGCACAGCGGTGCTCGATGTATGGCGGGAGAGTTGCTTTTTTCCCCTTTTGTACATACATACAAACCAAACCCACACGCGTTTTAATTGAGTTTTTTATTATTATATTATTATATTCTACACTTTCAATGTGTTTGAAAACAAAGATTTGGCAAAAAATTTATGTGAGATAATTTAACCATCATATTTTGTGAGCCAGATATCTTATTTGGGTCATATATAAAAAATATTGTTTTTTATGCTAAGAGTATTACTTTTTATTTTAAATATCGGTTGAGTTGACCCGTCTCACAAATAAGATTTGTGAGACCGTCTCACAAGATAACTACTCCAAAGATTTTGTGGGGATTTGTGGAGATTTAGATTTGTAAATCTTGGTTTTAGTCATTTGATTAGTTGGATTTTAAAAATGTAATTAGATTTTAAGAGATTTTACTCGATTTCATTGTGTATAAATAAATCTTTACAAAATTGTTCAGATCTAATGAGATTTGGATTTGAATAAACCTAAAAAATATCCATAACAAAAATTTTAATTTTTATCCTTTTATATCTTTTATGTGTCATAGTTGGATTAAATGACAAATTGTTGTTAAATATTTAATTTTAAAATAATTTATTTCGTAAAATTTAAATTTGAATATTTAAATGTTATATTTGATTATTTTATTTTAATAATTCATTTTGTGTTATTAACAACACACAGCTTATGTTGATTGTGAGTTTTTTTTATAGGTTTTATTTATTTATTGATATCAGTATTTGTATATTAAATTATTCTCATCAAACTATAAAATAAAAACAAAAACGGTTAATTAGCATTAAATCCTTACCACCGTTTTTAACTTTGTTCACAGTCCCTGAAAAAGTCCATTTCTTTGTATCAACTACCTAATGGTCTCCAAAATGCCATTTTGTCCTCATAAATTTTGAAAGAATAAATGCAGAACTTTGAAAAGCAGAGTGAAAAAAGTAAGGGTGTCAATTCGGATGAGTTGGGTCAGGTTGAACAATAGTACTATTTAAAAATTGTTCACCTCGAACCCGAGTCAACCCTAAAACTCTCAACCCGAACCTGAACCCGAATCAACCCCATTTTGATTTTTTAAAAGAAAATTAAATAAANTTAATTATATTTTTTTGAAAAAAAAAATTAAAATTTTCGGGTCAACTCGGGTCAACCCAACCCAACCCGATCATTTTTTTCGAGTCAACTATCTGGTCCAACCCGATCTAACCCAAACCCGAAAATCTCAGACCCAAGCAGTGAAGACAATTTGAAGGCGCGAAGTTTTTGCTAAAGCTTTACGATTTATTTCGTTGAAATTGCACCATTATGAGTTAATTTGTGTTTTATCTTTTTCAATTGAATGATTAAATGAGATTTGTTGGAGTGATTTTATGGAAGTCCCTACATCTTGTTAATTTTACTGATTTTGTGGACAATATTTAGGGTTTAGTTTTTTTAGTGGGTTTGTGTAGAGTTATTATCTAGAAAATCATTATAGTTCTTGATTATAACGATTTTATCTCTAATTTTCATTTTTGTTATTTAATTGTAAAGTTGTTAAATTGTTAAAGAGTATTAAAATATATTAGATCCATGACCATATTGTGTTTTGATAAATTGATAATGTTGTATTTTACATCTAGCTTAGCAAGATTAAAATTGTGAAATTATTGAAAATGTTTTGGTTATATACTTTTTTCTTGTTGATTACTACTTCATAGAGTTGAAATCATTTTTAGCAGCAATGCACATGATATCATTTATTGATAACAAGGTCGAACAAGACCAGTTGTCGAATACCCTAGATGCATGGATTGATTTCATCTTTAAGGACAAACTTTCAAAGATTTTGATCGTAGAAAATGTGTGAAAATTTATGTTGTTGCTACAAGACGTTCATTTATATAGAAAGAATGATACTGAAAAGGTTATTGCCATTTGTATTGAAAGGAGTTGTGGATCGATAATTTATGCTACTAATGTAGGAGTATCATTTTTTCCCACTCAAAATGCAACAGAAGTTTAAATTTTTTGACAATCGAAAGGATTTTGGGAGTCGTATGATTCAATTAAATTTCATACGTAGGATGTTTATGAATTTTGCCTTTGCCTTCTAAACGATGACTCCAACTATCTCATGTTTAGGTGGTAATAGCTCTTCTTGTAACTCACTACGAATAATCTATTGGATCGTTCTCCTTTTTCAATCATCTAATAAGTTCCACGATCAGAAACGATGTTGCTCATCAAGATTGCACTAGAAAACTTGACGAAGTTTGCGTCGATATAGGATCACCAGAATTGGAAAAGTCTGGTAGGATTGCGGCGGCGATGGTGGCTGGCAACGACGATGATGTTGGCTGGCAATGGCGGCAGTGCATCAATGAAAGGAGGCACGGCTGTGGGTCTTCAAAAGAGGGGAGAGACAATGTTGAGTGGAGTGAGAAGAGGGAAAATGAAGACTAGATCTCTTTAAATTTTTTGTGTGTTATCAAATATTGATAATGTATATTTATTATTTATCAATTAATTAATCAACATGATATCATGACTCTTTATTTATCATGTATTTTTCCCATGTCAAAATCTCTATGTGTATCTTTTCATCTTTTGAATAAAATACTATATGTTATGATAATTAATTAATTATCAACTCATGTATTATAGAATATCTAGAATATTACTTGACAGTTTTGACTTAGCAATCAAATACTACTAATTATTATTTTATTAGTAAATTCTATATTCACTTGTTAATTAATTATGGGTTCATCATATTCTTGATCGATGATCAGCCATTGTCGATGTGACAAAGGTGCATATCTTGTTATCATGGTGAAAAGTGAAAATTTCAAAGATAAAAATTCTCGACTAATTCATTTTTGGCAGCTGCCAATTTCGGAATTTTATTCGCTAAATTAGACAGTTTCACTCTCCTCACTTAATTATCAGTCATGCTAACTTGTAACTTACAAATATGGAAACTACTTATAAAATCCTTTATAAGCAATACTTTTGATCTCCATCAAATTACAATCGTCAAATTCAACTTCTTGAATTTGACTATCTCAACGAGAACACATAATACAATATATGTGTGACCCTCAATAGTTCAGAATATAACTAGTCGTGGGTTCACAACTTATGTGATTCGAAACAACATTTTTTCATATATGAGCTTACCCTTGTTTGTCATATTTTGTGCATCAACCATTTGATCACAAGAATGTAAGAACCCAAGTCTGATGGCACCCATCGGATCATGGTAAGAACGCCTAATAACATCATCTCATAATCCCTTAGGTATCACTAATAGCACCTGCAAGAACCAATAGATTATGGTTAGCGTACAATACGGTCTTTTCATTCATATTTCCTGATTGACTATGCAACCATTGATATATCGTGGGTTACCAATGAATTCGATAACAATGTGATGTATCTTTGAATAATCAGAGTGGCATCATATGCATAATTAAAAAAACACATTTACATAATGCACATATCTGATTCTGGTCAGAGATTCCTTGTACTATTAACTCATCAGATCACATAAGATATTCGCACCCATAGATGAGCAGTGAATCCCTGAATACAATGCATCGGCTCTTACATATGTCGGGACTGCACCCAATCTCACGACCTGATGACCTTCCTGGAGTCGGTAAATGATTCAAAATGCAGCGCTACTATGTAAAAGCTCTATGTTGTCTCAGGCCAAAGGACTAAAGGTGTGCAACCATAATAGCAGACTACTCCACTCGATAAATGAAAACCACTTGAAAAGTTCGAGAGATGGTTGTTCCGTGATTCATCTCATGATCACCATTTGTATTAATAGACATTTTCATGCACTTACCAATGAAACGTTGCGTTTATATAATAGATACTAGTCTCGAGCTCGAGTGATCTTTATCCTTATTTTAGTCAGTTGGATCGACTATGAATGTATTTAGAATATACAGTACACACATGATGAATTTCATGATGAATGCAAAATTGACCTCATAGTACTAAAGTGTATTCAAGGTCTTTACCTATGTAACTTCCATGGCATACATATAAAATAAATGTCATAATTGGATAAAATCATAAAATATTATTAAAACAAATATTATTTTATATTAGAGTTAATAAAATCCAAGACATAAGTTGGCTTGCTGAGTAGTTACTCTGACATCAAAATATAATGCAGACAATATATTTGGGGATCCGAAAATGCAACTTGTAGCATACATGTGGTGAGAACAATTTGCGTAGTAGAGAACATCCGAGAGCCGATGCAACTTGGATCGCTAATGTGGTGAAAGACAAATTGAGAGGAGAGTCATTATCCGCATCCATACAAAATAAATAATTTTGAAAATATCATCATTGGTATCCTTCGATAAAACAATTAGGAAAAAAAACTTTATACTTATTCTTTATATGAGTCTCATCCAAAAAATCAACCACCTATAACTAATAACAAAACCAACTGCATTTGCATGTAAACAAATTAATAACTGCTTAAATTTATTAGTTACAAGATCAATCTCACATTCAACAACATTGCAAGAATTTTTTTTTCCTATATCCATCAATTTTGTGATAGCTCATGTGTTAGTAAGATTATTCGAGAATTAATTTGTTTAAGTTCAGATTTTGATTAAATTTGGTGCTTGAATACACTTTAAAATTGCGAAAAAATCATAATAATTCAAAAATTAATTCTAAAAATTCTGAAATTTTCATAGTAGGTATATTTTATAAAATTCTATAACTTTTGTTTAGAAAATTTTTTCTAATTCTAAAATCATTCTACCCAGATCATAAAATTTCAGGCTGGTTGACTAGGCGTATTTCCGGCCCAAAAAAAGAGACTTGCGCTACTGCTTCTGGCCATTGATTGAACCTTGAGCATACTTGGCATCATGTTCGACATTTTCCTTTATATACTCAAGTTAAAAAACAGTGTGCATGAGTGAAATCCTGAAGCCTCAGAATTGAAGATACCATTCCAAAACTTTGTGGATCTTGATTTTGTTTTTCTTTCAAAGATTCATAGAAATTCATAGACTAATCCAAAAGCTTTGAGACAAGGTGATTCAATAAACCCATTATTATTTATGTTGTGCATTGAGATACTATCCCGATCACTCAAACGCATGTATAGATCCCCTAATTTCAGCTTCCACCCAAAATGTGGTAATCTTCGCATAACGCACCTAGCATATGCTGATGACTTGCTCCTGTTTTCTCATGGGGATGCTCGAAGTGTCTCGATTATTATGCAATGTTTAAATGAATTTGCAGACACGTCTGGCTTAAGAATAAATGCGATGAAATCTAACATCTATTTGGCTAGTATGGATGAAACTATAAAACAGGAAATAATCGAAATAACATGATTCAATCCTGGAGCATTGCCATTCCATTATTTAGGAGTACCTCTTGCGGCGAGACAACTAAGGGCAGCAGACTATAGCTTACTGGTTGATGCAATCGACAAAAAGGTAAGCTCTTGGCCTCGACAATCACTTTCTTATGCCGGAAAAATTGAGTTAATCAGAGCGGTGATTCAAGGATTGGAATGTTTTTGGTTATCTATATTGCCTATACCGAATTGTGTAATTGATTCCATCCATTCGATCTGTCGGAAATTTGTATGGCTGACTAAACATCCCCCCCATTGCTTGGGACATGCTATGCAAACCTTTGGTTGATGGAGGAATTGGATTGAAGAATTTGAAAGCATGGAACCGTGCACTTCTAGCGAAGACCCTATAGAAAATACACTAGAGAAAAGATAGTCTTTGGATCAAATGGGTGAATCATATTTATAGTTGCTTCGGAGGGGTATGGAACTGGGGTTGGCACAAAGAGGATTCACCACTCATTAAACAACTCTTTCTCATTCGAGATGATTTGGTCCAGCGTCACGGCTCAGTGGATGCAGTAGTAGCGAGGCTTAACAGTTGGTTTAGTACCACTGGGGGATTAGCCAAAGCGTATGAATTTTTTGTGCATTCACGGGGCAATTGGCCATGGAAACCTCTATTGTCTAGATCTTGCATACTTCCCAAACATAGATTTGTTCTGTGACTAATGGTTCACCGTAAACTTCTTACACGTGATCGAATGGGGTATGTTACTGACAAAAGATATGCACTATGCCAGGATGTGGAAGAAACAGTTGTGCACCTATTTTTTCAATGTCATATATCGAAGCACATATGGAATGGAGTACGACAATGGCTGGGAATGAAGAAGATCATGGGAACACCGGCAACCTTACTTTGAGCATTTCGTAACCAATATAGAGGGAATTCTATGATAGCAAGAATGAGACTTACTGCCCTTGCAGCTACTGTTTATCACATATGGCCTCTACGCAACAAGGTAATATTCGACAATGGACGGCCGGTTGTGGATGGCATCATTAGAAGAATTCAAATTCACATTTTCCGTTGCATTCCTGATGCTGCTGAGATAATTTCTGATTCATTATAAACTCTGCTGTACGATTGTTTATGATTTGGCGTGTCATTATCTCCTGGTAATGCCCAGTGTATCTGTAACTAAAACTTTTTACATATTTTAATGAATTTTTCATTAAAAAAAAGATTGAAATTTATTCTCAAGCATACAAAGGAATTACTAAGAGTATACCATTTCAAGTGCATAGTCAGCCAGGAACAATGAGTACTAAGAGGATACCATTTCAAGTAATATCATATGTGTCAAAGTGTAGTTATTGTCATATGGCAGGCCACAACTGGCTCGACTGCAACGAATCTATAAACTACTTGTTATCATTTCATTGAGTTGGTGATAGAATTTTTTGTTTAATAATAAATATATGAAATTTTATCTCTCTCAACGTTATTGGATTATTATTTTATGCATGCATAATTTTTTTATAATTTCACAGGGGAAAAATATTATAAGAATGTGATCCGATCCGGTGATTAAAACTCTTGATTTGTTAATTTATGGGCAAAGTGATAAACATGAAAGTTGTGGCATTTTCTATTATCTTCTAATATAATTAAGAATCACTCAATTTCGAGTTCATAAGAGAGAGATATGCTCGAAATACGACACTAATCATGTACAGTCGGAAGCTGTATAGTTGTTGCATACCAGCAATGTAATCGTGATTTATCGGCTTCTTAAGCTTCGATTCAGACTTTGATATTTGAATATGATTTGTAGATCATTGTCGTATCTTTCCAACATATGTTGAATCGCTCCATTACGAGAATTGAACTGAGAGATATGATCAAAATATCAGAGCTAGTCTATCGAGTCGTCATGCTCGAAAATGTTTGGCCGATCGGAACTTGAGACAATCATGTCACCTCAATGACATCCGAATTCAATCGATCAGCTTGAAATATGATTTCTTTGAAATTGAGTTGGCTTTATAATCATTTTGCCCACTAGTCATTTGAATAATTGGTTTGTGAAATATCATCGAAACACATTACCTCGCCAAATTTTCGGCTAAACTTCATTTGAGTTTCAGCTTGTCAAATCTCTCAATTTGACATCTTGCAACTACACACTTAAATAAATATGTTATAAACACAACACCAAGTTTTGTTATCATCATAATCAAGATTGATAAACGTTTCGGCTACCCAACAATATATATAATGTGTGTGTGACAGATTGATACATTAATATACTTTTAAAAATTATGAACACATAGATAATTATAATAAATTATATATTAAAATTTTATAAAACTACGCTAATTGAAAATATTTTAACATACTATTTTCAGTTATAAATAATCTTCTTGTTTATTTTTTTAGACATATTACCAAAAAAATTGATATATTTTTTATATAAAAAACTTAAAATAATTGAAATTATTTTAAGTTTTATTATTTATTAATATTAAAAATTATCTTTACATATTTTTTAAAATACTAATTAATTAAATAAACATATTGAATTGAAGTTTAATTATAATAAATCTATTGTTGACTTATTAATTTTTTTAAAAATTAAATTAATAAGTAAAAATATTTATATTGATAGATAAATATATTTAAATAAATAAAAATAATTCTCATTTAACTTTTATTTCAAAGAAATATTTTTAAAAACAATAATCTTAAATTACGAAATCTATACCGTTACGTGAGTTTTTGTATAAATATCAATAAAATTCCTACAAAATAAATATATTAAGATCATTTGAAAATGTTTAAAAAAGATGTGAGAATCTAAAAAAATCATTAAAAAAATTTTCAATTATACAAAAATTTATTATTTTAAAAAATCAATAAATATCTTCAACGAATGCTTCATAATACAAAAGTGAGATTAAAAATATCTTTTGACATACAGAAGACCGAAATTTGAAAGCATACGTTTCTATCTACTAAAATCATCAACGCTATTTCCTGGAAACTTCCTCTTTCTCAACGCCGGCCCCTCTACGCTTCGGTCTGCTCATTTTTGTCTGTCCACGACTAGAAACTGAAGCATAAATCTTGTTTTTTTTCAACCAACTTCCTTTCCTCATTCATTCACGCGTAAATTTATACATTTTTTTTTGTTTTAAAAAAAATTCAAGAAAATATTCATAATCGACTTTATTTTTCATGAGCAGTTTGTGGGTCTAGATTTTTGGATCAGTGAAAAAAGTGAAGATTATTTAAACCTCAAAAAAGGTAGAGACTCGAATTTGATCATTGGCATTATTCTTTCTTGCTCATTTTAGTCTTCATTTGATGGTTGTTTTTACTTTGAAGAATCTTTGATCTGGGCTAATTTATATGCTACTGCTGGTGTTGCTTATGTATTTGTTTTTTTTTAAAACTATTGTAGTGTTTTTTAAGGTTTCATTTTTCTGCTCTGTGTTTTTGGATGTGTTTCTAATTGATCTGGCCACCATTATACATTATATTTGCTTGTTGAGCAAACCTGATTTGAATTTGAAAAGTTTGAAAAGTGAACAGAGTTTCATATTGCCTACATCGTTGATGTAATTATGCATTCTATTTAGTATAAAAAGATTTTGTAAGTGAATACAGTAGAAACATTTGATTTCGCTCTTTCCAATTCCCATCTTCTGGAGATTGATTTATGTGGCAATAGAAACTTGGATTGTTGTTGCAGCGATGCTCTAGACTTGTGATCGGGCATTGCAATTTAGTACGTTGAGGAATGTAAAATTATATGCTAAATTTGTTTTTTCTTCTTGATTTAAATGAACTTGTGTATTGATTCATGCTATTCTTGAATTTGATTCGTAGGGAGATTCTCTATTTTTGTGGAGACTGGAGATGGTATCCATGGAAGAAAAGGTAGAATTTGAGTCTGACGAGATCCCACTTAGAGTATTACAGCCAACGAACAAAATTCAAACTTTGAATTGTGAAGGGCCTCACATTTTCTCACACCCAAAATTTTGTGCTTCATGGGTCCTTAGAAAGGCGCATCAATTCAATGTTCTCAGAAGTGTTCCCATTGTCTTGATTAGAGCAAAGATCAACATTTTACTGCCTTTTGGGCCATTGGCGATAATGCTACACTATATAACCAATAAACATGTAAGGATATCAAAACTTTCCCTATCGTCCTGGATTATTCTGCTTAATTTCAGGTATGATTTCTTGATGTGCTTTTTGGCCTGCAATGTGTTCTAGGGGTGGGTCTTCTTCTTCAGCTTACTCGGCATTACTCCTTTGGCAGAGCGCCTAGGTTATGCTACTGAGTACGTACCACTTTTGTTCTGCTGGTTTTATTTCCCTTCTTTACAGAAATACTTACATCCTTCTCGATGCAATTGTTGTAGGCAGCTTGCTTTTTGTACGGGACCAACAGGTAGCTTTTCCCCAGTCATTTCAATTTTCTTTTTTCTAAGTTATGTTGATGCTAATTTAAGTAGTTCAAGATGCCTAGAGGTTTTTCCTACCCCTCATATTTAATAAGTAATACTGGGTATGCACTGCAGTAGTGTAAATTTTGTATAGTGCTTGTAGAAGCTAATTTGGTTTTCTTCATGCATATCCTTCCTGTTGTGGACAGAGTCATTATAGCTGACAAATGTTCAGATTTATGGCATTTTTGTGATTTGGCCAACTTTTTGTGTGCTGGAAACAATTGCAGCCCAGAGCTGTTAATTGGTATTACCTTTCTCGATTCTTGAGATGCAGTTAACCAAGCTATTGGGACATTCATATAAAAAATTCTGAGTAGCTAAAAGATCAGATCATCAGAACTTTTATGGGTACTAAGGTTACTCTTCCTAGTTCCTACTGATGTAAACGTTGGCATTAGTATATAACCACTTTGTCTGGAAATTATGTTGCATGGATACAGGTACAGATATCGTATCGAATAAGATATAGATATGGAGATACGACAAATTTTGAAAATATAAGATACAATATGGTTAAGATACGAGAATTATTAAAAAATATATTAATATTATATTTACATACATATATATATATATATACACATGTATATAGATATATATCTTTGTAGATATACATGTGTATATCTATATATAGATATATACATGTATTACATGTATATCTATCTACATGTATATGTATGTATGTATGTATGTATGTTCAATAGACAACTTCAGAGGAGTTATTTAAGAAGAAAAAGAAAAAATTTCTTTTTTTTTGCCGAAACGTACTCAGAAACGTATCTCTGCCTTGTTCAAGACATATCCGACTGGTCAAATCTACAAAAAGTCAAACGTCAAATTTTGTCATGTCCGATACTTCAGAAAAAAATTTAGGAGCATCCGTGCTACATTGTCTTTAAATGGCATGAAAAGGGGCCCGATTCCATATTTTTTATGATTGGTAGGGGTGAGATCATTCATAGATAAAAGAGGGGGCCAAATTATGTGAAGAATCTTTCGACGCGCCGATTGACATAAATGGGATTGTTGGGCGCAAAAGTATGTTATGTAATATTAATTTTTATTTTGGATGGATAACATTCCTGGAACATGTTCTTGTTGTAAGGTTTACATGCCGCATATCTTTGGAGAAAGCAATCTTTGTAAAATATGGTCACTTTAGAAACTTGATAATTACCTTACAATTTTATTGGCAGTGGCTTGCATTGATTGAGTTAACAGTGTTAGGATTTCTAGCTTGTGTTATTTGAATTAACTTTTTGCTGATGGACTTATTATTTTATGTGTTAAGCAGTTTCAATATAGCTGACAGTGAATTTACAGTGTTCGTCTAAGAACTGAAGTTGGGGGGGAATGCCTGCATGCACAATGTAAAAATGTAAAGTAATGTACTGGGCCACTGGCACCATCATAACACGCTATTATGATTTAAGATTTTCTTAAATTATTGACGCAATCTACATGAAAACTGGAGATATCATCAATAATGACACATCTCATGACGCAAAATACCCTTACGACCTTATATCACTAACTATGTCTGAAAAGTAGCCTTGATTTCCTCCTCTAACGCGTAGCTACTTTCGATCGAATCTATTACCTTTTTCACTAGATGCAATCTTCTAAAGGAAGGGACACGACTTGTATAAGGTGTAATCCAATTAAAGAGATAGGTGATACTCCCTGAAATATCTCGTCTGATCAAGAATTCTCCATTGATATTAATTCAATATTATAATAATGTTTAAAGCATCAAAACCCATGACTGTTTTTATGAATGTCCTCATTCAAATCATCTGAAATTTTTATATAACAAACATTTGCTTGCCCACAATAACCCTCGTTGATAGACATCACACACTTGCAGTTTGCCGCAAGACATCAGTAAATAACGCAAGCTTTCAGTTCATTACAGGAGAATACGATTAGACATCATATACTCACAATGCCTTTGCATGCCAACACAGTCAAAGATCATGTGCTCATAGTATGTCACAGGTTAACATCATCAAACTCCATATGCTCACAATTTGTCGCAATCTAATGTCACCAAACAGCATATGCTAGCAATCTGTCCCAAGTAGCCACCTCAGTAAACATCATCACAACATTTTTATGTAATAAGTCTATCTATTTCAGCAAATTAACATCTAACATCTATATAGAGTCGATGTTTGCTTTTTCCTGCCAAACGATGTCTGACATTTTAATATAATCAATGTTTCCCTATTTTAGTAAACCTGCATCATGTAACATCATTTACTATTGGCTTTTATCGTTAAATATTATAATGATGTCTGTTCGTTAGCAAAGTCGATGTTGCTATAGCTACACCTAACTTTCGTGTAATCTTGCGATGTCTGATTTGTCATTAATATAAAATAGGCTTGGGAAATGAACCTCGCAACAAGAAGAATTGTAAGGTTGAATCACTCAAAAACCTTGGCTCCTCAGTTCTCTCGTGTCCATTTGATGAGAGAAGTATATATGCTATATGCATGGCAAAATTTGATTTATGTTACAGTAGACATGAGTAAAACTGTAAAAAGTTTAGTGTTTGTATGACCCAAGAAAGTGTTTGCATTGTACATGTACAATTACAAGACCCTGCCAAAAAAACCTGTCCACCCGCAATTTGCTAACCCGTCCTTACGTCGAAAGTTCGACCTTAGGAATTTATCATCTTTTAATTTCCGATTTGATTTCACCCGTTTCCTAGCTCGTTGGCACATTTAATATTTTTATTGTTAATTATTAATTATTAGTAATTTTGTCGGTTCTTTTAACACATTTGACGGCTAAAACACTTGAAGGCCAATCAAAGCCGCTGTTATATTAATATACAGTGTAAGATCCTTACAACAGAGCTTTTGGAAGAAAGTCCAGTGAAAACTAGTCTGGAAGTAATGAATGAAAACTTTTAACATCTCAACACACACACGAAGCAAATATGGATTGCATGGAGAATCAAATTCTCATACCAGAGAATATCGATCTGATCTAAACAAAAACGTGAATAAATGGTGGTGCAAAAGGTTCAATAATCACGGGAAGAGATAGGATCGAAGAATAAGCCATAGACATGTTAACATCCTCGATTCCAATAAAAGATCCGCTCTCCTCAGTTTGAAGGGGCCTTAGTTCATTTTCATCATCGCCCGCTTGAAGATTTTGAGCCTCGAGTTCCTCTGCAGCTTGGACCTATTTGGCTATGGAGTCCTCTACTGCAGTTTCTTCACTATTAGAATTGGTTTCTTCCTCAACCATTTC
The DNA here is from genome assembly GCF_012295235.1 of Primulina huaijiensis. Taxonomy (NCBI): domain Eukaryota; kingdom Viridiplantae; phylum Streptophyta; class Magnoliopsida; order Lamiales; family Gesneriaceae; genus Primulina; species Primulina huaijiensis. The sequence continues at coordinate 14,167,845 of NC_133319.1, forward strand.
AACCTTTTGTGCAGGAGTCAAGGCTCCTGCCTTCCAGAGTACCATGATTGTTCTGAACAGTATTCACAGTTTTCTTTTACAAAAGAAACTGGGATAAATTATGAATACATAGAAAATGTACAAAATCGTGAACAAAAATCATTCTAACATGCGACAAATAAGCCATCCAGGAAAGAAGGGAGACTTAGCAGAAGTAGTACTGCAGGGAATTTGTGTGATGAAATGTAGTGGCTTAATTTTATTTTGTTGATAGAGTATTTGGGTTAGTTATATATATACTACCCTGACCAAACAATTATTTTGATTTATAACTTTCTTTAGCTTTTTTTTTCATTTAGGCTTTCTAGTTGCAAAAAATCATATAGGAAAATTCTGTTCAACCAACACTTGTTTTTAGAGACTAAATTGAATCCACATTGTGAAACTCCAGTTTCTGATGAAGAACAAAGTGTATCACAACGATTCTCTTACAAAATCCAGTTAGTGCTGGATTTACTGTTTTTAGTTTTGCTTTCTGTAAATATGACGTATATGGCGTGAATGATAGTAAAGATGGGTTGAGTTACCCATTTTTGCTTGCACATACGTCTTGTGCTTACTTGATAAGGTTTTGGATTGTTTAATCTCAGTGAAATTTGCTAAGCCCGTATGCCTTCAAAATGTGCGTATCTAGCAAATTGTGGCTGATTATTTTTTTACTCTAGAGCTTACATCTATTAATTTATAAAAATTTTCTGGCTGGTATAGGTATTCTTTAAAGAATTAAAACATGATTTTGTTTTGCTTAACCTGCAGTGGGTGGGCTTCTGAATGCTACATTTGGAAATGCTACTGAGATGATAATTTCAATGTATGCCTTGAAGAATGGGATGATTAGGGTGGTTCAGCAATCATTATTAGGTTCAATATTGTCGAATATGCTTTTGGTGCTTGGATGTGCATTCTTCTGTGGCGGGATTCATAATAAAAAAATCCAAGTTTTTGATCAGGTGATGGGTCTTTGTATTTTAGCGGTTACACATTTTGAATTAGGAGTGCTAATGACTAAATCAAGCCAAATACTAGTTATTTTTCTCATATTCTAGCTCGAGCTTGTATTTTTTAAGTTGGCTCAAAGCTCAAAAAACCATTATTTAGGGCTTTGTGGCTCAGCTTAAAGTTTGAAAATGAACTCGATTTGTTTGGTTTGAGCTTAACTATCGAGTTCTATTAAGCAAAAGCTTGAATTCGAGTCAAGCTCGTGGAACATATGTGTTGCGTTTGTGTAAATATAATATATGAATATTATGTATTGCTTACGTGTAATATCTATTTATTTTTCAAGTAATTGGTCTAGTTATGATTTTCTACGCATAAAATGTTGGATAATGAATTAAAAAGTAAGTTAGCCAATATTGCCATGGAGGATTCGGATTAAGAAATCCGGCATTGCTTGGGGTTTTATATGTTATTTCTTCAAATCTATTTAAACACAAGAACTATTATGTTTTTGAGAAAAGTATTACAGTTCGTAGGGAACTGATCGGAATGGAGGGAAGAAAAAAAGCGTGAACTGAAGCAGCTGAGAAAGGAGGGAAAATTTAGAGAAAATCTAGGAGATTATGGTTTTTGAAATTTACAAGAACACAAGAACTTGCTGGGAAAGAACCAAGTTTAAAAGAAATTTATGGGAGGAACGTAAGAGTCAATTGATAAAATGGCAGGAAAGAATTTGTGAGAACTATTGAAATTACTGATAAATTCATGAAATGAGATCTACATATCCAGTATGATGCTGAGGAGAACTGGGAAGAATTTTGGATGTGATACTGCCATACAAAGTTCTTATTTAATATTCTCAACTACAAAATAGTAGAAATATTAAAGCTAGCGAGCTGAACAGAATAATTCGGGCTCAAATTTGGCTCATAAGATAAATCTATCATTTTTTATTTTGACTGGAGTTTGATAACTTTGAATATGAAATGTCATATTTGAGTTGGCTGAAAACCTTGCAAACCAGCATTGTATTTTTGCACCTTTCCAGAATTCCAAATAGGGTGGACTTCCATTTTGTTATCAATTTGCCCGTGGGGCCGTAAATATATGTCACTAGCTAATGGGCATCAAAATGTTTCAGGCAACTGCACTGGTTAATTCCGGGTTACTGTTAATGGCTGTTATGGGTATATTGTTCCCGGCAGTGTTGCACTTTACTCATACTGAAGTGCATAAGGGCAAATCGGAGTTGGTTCTTTCACGATTTAGCAGCTGCATAATGCTAGTTGCGTATGCTAGCTATCTCTTCTTTCAGCTCAAGGTTCAAAAAAATCTTTACAGCGAGGTACGTCTCTATTGTTTGTAATTTGAGGACACCAACACATCTTGTATAGTATGAAGATAAATAATTTATGCTTGTTCCCATGAATGTTGGTCGGTGCAGGTGAGGGAGACCGATGAACAACATTCTGATGAAGATGAGGAACCTGAGATTACCAAATGGGAAGCAATTGGGTGGCTCGCTGTTTTGACTGTGTGGATATCTGTTTTATCTGGATATCTTGTCGATGCAATACAGGTAATTACCATAATGGAGAAGAAAAGGAGAAAGTGGAAAAAGAAAAAGAAAAAACGATTATTAAAGTCAAAATTTTATCTTGTCAGGGAGCATCTGAATCAATGAACATACCCGTGGCTTTTATTAGTGTCATTTTGCTTCCGATTGTGGGGAATGCTGCAGAACATGCTAGTGCTATCATGTTCGCGATGAAGGACAAGCTTGTGAGTTCTGAAAAATTGTAGAAATTTCCAAGCTAGGTTCTTACCCATGGTTTTGCATGATTGACGGTTGTGTTTCCAGGATATTAGTCTTGGAGTTGCTATTGGATCTTCTACTCAAATATCGATGTTTGTGGTAAGCCTTGTTTCATTTTTTCCATCTTTTGTGCTGCGACTGCGGAAAATAAATTCGTTGGTCTGGTTGATTCATGTTCGAGTTCTAAGTTATTTATGATGGCGGATGCAGATTCCATTTTGTGTTATTGTTGGTTGGTTCATGGGAAAGAGAATGGATTTGAATTTTCAACTGTTCGAGACAGCTACCCTGTTTATCACCGTTTTAGTGGTCGCCTTTATGCTTCAGGTTTGTCCAGTCACCTTTCTTTGTTTATGACTATGCTACACTAGGTCCAAACACATCCCTTGTGATCCATCCGTTGGATTATCTTCCGATTACATGAACCCCACGAAATTCAAATGGGACTTGTGCATAATAAGTGTGAAAGAGAAGCAAGTCAGGTTTCGTGCAAATTTTAGCTTGTCCAGTTTACTATTAGGTCATAACATACCTGGGTAAATAACCAGCGCAGATTGGATATGGTTTGGGTTTGGGTTCGGGTTCGGGTTTTCTCAATTTATTTTTACTGTTATTGAATTAAAATAATAGAAATCTTCGTAAAGAAATAAGAAAACCTTATGAATATAACAATAAAATAAATAATTTTATTTTATTTATCAAATATATGAATTAGCATAGGGAGAGATATAAAGAAAAGTAAAATTTTCCAATATATTATAGGATAGCAGGGTTGGGTCTGTCACATGAAGAAGAAAAAAACCTATCCAGACAAAATTGGTTTTTCTTTTGGCCAGATTTCACCGGTTCAGACTGGATTCCAAGTTTCTGGGTTTCAGTTGATAACACATTATACAACGACTTAAGAGTGTACAAATTTATTGTTGCAGGAAGGTCGTTCAAATTATTTTAAAGGTTTGATGCTTATTCTGTGTTATCTCATTGTCGCGGCCAGTTTCTTCGTGCACGTCGATCCATCAAATGGTGAGAGTCCTTATTGACCTTAAAACAAACCTCAAGAAAGTAGATGACACATTGTTGTTTCCTGTTGTGTTCATGTGCAGCTGATGATTAACCGCGCCTGCGCCCAACAGATTACATATTTTGTGCAATGGAATTGTGAGTGACCATTGTACCTCCTCTATCTGTAATTTGTTTTTGTTCCTTTCTTTTTTTTTTAAGATATGTTTATTCAAAATTTGTCGAGGTTTTCCCCAGGACTGGCTGCTGAATTGAGAAATCTAAAATTTGGTTGTTCAGAGGTTGTGGGGGATGCGAATGAAACATTAGAGTAGAGTGTCTATTTAGATTTAGGTGTAGATTGGGAAACAAAGGACACAAACATGTAAGAATTCTCATTCTTTCTTTATGGGATCTCTCATGTGATGAAAGTGTCTTTAGAAAACTTTATGGTTTTTGTCGAAAGTTTGGGCACAGTCGAGCACGAGTAGCCACCTTGTTCGAGTTTGACTTGAAAAGAAATATATTTATTACAATAGGATGGATATTATTTGATATGTTTAATCATTGGAGTTAACTTTGTTTTGTAAATTTAATCATTCGGTTTAATAATAAGATTTTTCGTTAAATTGTTTTGAGAAATAGAAATTAATTGATACCTCGTTGAAGAATTTAGAATTAAAATAGATAGTGATCCCAATTTATTTGTAGCTGCTTCAAATTAACTAAATACATTTATGAATCATGTATACCTTTGGATAATATTAAAACTAATTCCAAAATTGCTTAATTTAAAAAATTGGAGCAGAAAAATAGTTTTAAATATTTGAAATGGTCTTCAGTATTCATAAAAATTTTGGTATGATTTCTCTGTAAATAGGATATATAAAAAATTTAAAATATCTGTAAAAAAAATGACTCAAGGACGTCTTCGTGTTCATAAATAGTCACAAACAAGTGTCGTCTGACATAAATCAACAATTTACAAGTAGCAATTCAAATAAAACCGGCAAGACTCGTAACAACATAAACTAAATCTAATCACAAAAGAATAATACTAAATAATCATACAAATACACGGGCATCTCTATAGTAAATAGACTTATGATATAAATTGACAAGACTCCAATATATATAAATAGACTAAATAGGAGACTCCAACTCTGACAAGCATGCAATCTGATCTCACTCACGAGCTCCACTGGAAGACCTGGTGCTGCAAAACTATTCGGATGACCTACCATGATGCCCAACAGCAGCCACAGTATCCCCAGTATAAAATAATGAGATTATGATTCTAGTGCGAAACATTTAACAACAAATAATAATAATAAATCATGCATAATCATATAATAAAATAAAATATGCAATCCATGAATTTCTATCAATAACAACATGATAATATGAGCCAATAAACGGTAATGTAACTATGAGAATACTACTCGAGCAATAACATATAAGGAGCTACATTGTCATGCAACTAAATTGCCATGTCTTAATACCTTGATGCTAACACAAGCATCCACATTAATATAACAAACTTCAAGTGACTAAAACGAATTAAATCGACTCGAATAAAATTATCGATTTCGCCAGAATATGATATCGAAAATGAGCTGTAATTTGGAGCTCGATAACTACCAATAATCGAGTTGAACTGTCGAGGTGGTTCCATGGCGGAAACTCGTCGGAAAACTCACTGGAATCTCCTAAAAATCAACTGGAAATCATCTGGAAAATAGGGAGAACCTTGGCTTCAAATCCTCACCAAGATGCCATTAATCAACCAAGAAAACGGACCGAAACCTCACTTGAATCGGAGAAAAATCACACACAGAAACGGGACTAGAAAGAGCTTTAATATGCTGATTCCTGCCTCGATTTCTTGGGTTCCAGGTCACTAAAGGCGTCGCCCAGCCCCCAGCTACACTTCACGGAGGTCGGAGCTCCGATCTGCAGTAGCTAGGTGGCTCTCGGCGGTCGGGAAAAGGGCAGGGAAGGTGATCGACGGGAAGCAAGATGGGGTAAAAGGTTACATGTTTTTGGCTTGTTATTTAATTTTTGTTGGTAAGTGTATGAATATGTATATAATATAATGTAAATTGTTTATTAAAAATATTAACTCATGCTCATTTATCCCTGTTTTGTATCTAATTTGCTATCGTGCGTTATTTTAGATTTCATATATATTTTATATCGTATTAAGTCTTATATTCTAAAATATATATTTTTAACAAGCTTTCTAAATTTATTTTACATAAATAATTATTGTACTTTAATAACTCAATAATTACTCTAATTATGTCAAATTACTGGATAATTAATTTCAAGGTCTTACATTTCTCCAACCCTTAAAACAAATTTCGTTATCGAAATTTCTGTTTACACACATGCATCTTAAACAAGTTACAAATACAACAACCTAGTGCCATGAATTAAAAAAAAAAAAAACAGATAAGATGTTCCCATCTTTTTCTATGTCTCCCAAATTGATTCTTCTACCACATGCCTCGATCACTGAACTCGAACTAGTAGTATAACTTTGTTACGAAGAACTTTATCTTTGTTATCTAGAATGCAAGCAGGATAATCTGTATACGACAAAGCTGGATCAAGTTCGATCTCATCAGATTGAATCACATGGGAAAGATCGGGTTCATACTTGAGCAACATAGACACATGAAACACATTGTAGATTCTAGACAATGACTGTGGCTACTCCAACCGATAAGCGCAAGTCCCAATATGCTCAACATTCTCATAAGGGCCAACGTATCGAAGTGCCAGCTTATCTTTCATGCCAAAACGAACAACACCCATAAACGTTGAGATTTTTAGAAACACAATCTCCAATTTGAAACTCTAAGGGTCGGCGACATTTATTTGCATAACTCGCATGACGATCTTGAGCAGCTTTGATTATCTGACAAATCAAATGAATAGTCACCTGAAAACTCCACTAATGGTAAAGCTTCCTGCCAATTTTCCATGAAATCCATAACTAAAGCTCGAAGAAAATCCTCGAGTTTCTGGAATATACACTGTCTGACTATTTGCCTGAGGATGATAAGCATTACTTGTCGCAAGTCATGTACCCATTTATTTTTTGGAAACTAGTCCAAAACTTTGAAATGAATTGAGGTCACGATCTGATACTATTGCAACTAGTACTTCATGTAGTCTCACTACATTGTCTATATACAAACGATTCATCTTCTTGTACGAATAAGTTCTTTCATACGGAATAAAGTGAGACGATTTAGACAATATATCGACAAATACCCAAATGGCATCGAATCGACGATAGTCACATGCTCCCAGTTTCACTGGGGAACTTCAAGAATTTGCAGTAATCCTCCTAATCTCATACGTTCTGCCTTGACTTGTTGACATACTATACAACGAGATACAAACTCAGCAATTTCTTTTTTCACGTTCTTCCACCAAAACCGAGGCTTTAAAATATGATACATTTTCTTACCTCCAGGGTGGATATTGTGACGAGTGCAATGAGCTTATTTAAAGATGACTATATGCAATTCAGAAATATCAGGAACAATCAATCTTCCATATAAACGAATAGAATCATCTGAATGAATTGCGAATCCAGATTGATGCCTTTGAGTCACTAAATCATAATATTTCTGAACTTGATCATCGGTTTTCTGAGCTGACTTGACAATCTAAATTAACTATGGCTCAATAGTAATCTGAGACACACAAATGTAATTTCCTTGAATTTGAAAATTCAAACCAGAAGTGTAAATCTTCTCACACAACCTAGAAACAAGAAGCATCATAAATTTACCACTCAAAGCATCAACAATGACGTTCACTTTCTCTGGCTGGTACTGGATCTCATAATCATAATTTTTCAAAAGATCCATTCTAAGCCTCTATCTCGTATTCAGATCTAAATGAGAGAAAAGATATTTCAAACTTTTGGGATATGAATAAATTACAAGCTGCTAGCCAACGAGATAAAGCTTCCAAATCTTGAGGTAAAAAACAATGACAACCAATTACAAGTAATGGATACGATATCTAGACTTATGCGGTTTCAACTTACGAGAACCATGTGCTACGTCTTGGTCATGTTTCATCATAACACAACCTAGACCTCGACTTGATGCACCAGTGCAAACAGCAAATCCCCCAGAACCACTTGGAATGGTGAGAACTAGTACATAAGTCAATCTCGTTTTCAATTCGACAAAACTCGATTCGTATTTATCAAACCAAATGAATATATGATTTTTCTGAGTCAATTGAGTGATAAGATCAACAATCTTTGGTAAATTTTCAATAAATCTACGGCAAAAACTAGCTAAACCCATGATAACGTGGCCTAGAAAGGCAACTTCGTCTAAACAAAATTCACACTTCGACAAATTTTCATATAACTGGTTTTTTTTTTTTTTGAAGAATTCGAAGAATTAATCTCAAGTTCTTTGCTTGCTCTTTCTCAGATTTAGAATAAACAAAAAATATCGTCGATGAAAACTATCATCGATCTTACACTTGGTGGTATAACCAGAAATTCAAAGTGTCCATATCTTGTGCAAAAAGCTGTTTTCGGAACATTTTCTTGTCTCACACACACTTGGTGGTATCCACAACGAAGATCAATCTTACAATACATTGAAATACCTTGCAATTGATCAAATAAGTCTTCAATCCTATGAAGTAGATATTTATTCTTGACGGTAAACTTATTCAATTGCAAGTAGCCAATACGCATTCTCATCATACCATCTTTCTTCTTGACAAATAGAATAAGTGAACCCCAAGTTGAATCACTTGGACGAATATAACATTTACTCAACAAATCATGTCATTGTTCTTTCAATTCTTTCAACACGACATGGGCTAAACGGTACAATGCTCGAGATATGAGTTCAGTTGTTGGCATTAATTCAATATTAAACTTGACTTCTCGTTCTGGTGGAAAACCAGAAACTTTTTCTGGAAACTCATAGATAATAGATTTATCATATATCGACCGCTCTTGTGAGAGGTCGACATCATAAACAAGAAAACTTTAATGACCTGAATCGAACATATGACTCATTTCAATAGAAGAGACCAAAAGAATTTCGACTTAAAAACCACGATCATAGAAATTCCACTTAGGAGCAAAATTAGGTAGAAAACAAACTATTCTTAGATAACAATCAACGGTAGCTTTGTTAATGGTCAGAACGTCCATATCCACAATACACTCGAAATCAAGCATAGGTAGGACTATGTACTTTAGATATAGAACTTTTTCACCATGAAACAACAGCGCATTAAATAACACATTATCAGTTATATTCATTTTGCCCATCGGAGTGGCAATAGATATATTGGAATTCACACTAGTGGTGCTTAGATCATGCGAAACAACAAATGCATGAGAAACAAAAGAATGAGATGCTCCAGTATCAAAGATATTGCTGTAAAGCCACATAAAGTACAATTACTCGTATGACAGTATCTAGAGCTGCCTGAGCCTCATCCTTAGTCAAAGCAAACAGATGAATGGATGGATGATTCTACTAATTACCAACCGTCCTCTGACCTGATGCGAAGGTCGGCTAGACTGTTGAGATTAGTGAGATGGTGCCGAAATTCTGTTACCCTATGTTTCATTAACTTCTTGGACTGTTTTCTTGTATGACTGAGACAAATTCTCGCTAAGTTGCCTGGTCTACCATATATATTGCAAACCGTGGTACTCCAACACATTGATTACTGAAGTACTAACTCATCCATCCAAAGTCTCTCTAAGTGACCAGCAACTTTGGGTAACATCATCATCATTAACACGAGTACGAGGTCTACCTCGACCACGACTCTTACTATTAGATGTTTCACTTCTTTCTTGTATTCTACAAAATTTAACAAATAATAAATAGAATGGAAGCAATGTTGCAAATGGCGGGAGGCGGTGGTGGGGCGATCGGTGACCGCCTACAAACTCGGCCACCTGAGCTTTTTTAAGTAATTTTTTTATTTTATAAATAATCATATATAATAATGCAATATAATCACAAATAATCATCAGTTTTTTTATGTAAGATATGTAAATTAAATAATGTTTAAATATAAAAAAAATTTCATACAATATAATATCATCTAGGTAATATTTATCGGATGCTTTAAGACATGCTTCAACTTGTTCTACAATACCAACAATATGATGTTTAATCCTATAACCTTCTCTTTTAATAAGCCTCTTACACAACTTGCATGAGATCTAATCCTTTTTTTCTTTATTATACAACACCTCATATTCCCAAACAATATCATTAGACTTTAGCTTAAATTCCAACTCCTGTTGTTTATCCTTTTCCACCATTAATCTTCAACAATAAATCAATAATAATAGGGAAAAAAAACAAATTTGATTTTTGAAATCACAAAATCTGAAATATTATAAAAAAAATTTGTTAAATAATAAATATATAATGCCTGACCTAAAACTTTTTGCTGCGGCGGCGGACAGTTTGTGTGGTGAGCTTAGTGATTGATAATGAAAAGGAGTGAGAACCAAAAGTTTTTTTTTAAAAAATAAGATGTGGTTTAAATAACTAAGATTTTGAGTTTTAAATTAGTTGACATTAAATAGATTTTTAAAATTTGTAGACGACAACTTAAAAATGTTGATTGCCTCACCTGGACCACCTGCTTGCCGCCTAGCCCACCTGCCCACCGCCCTCGACCGCCTGCCCACCACCGTATAGCTTGGACCGCCTAAAACAACCGCCTCATGCATAGCCGGGGCGGTCGAGGGCTGTCTAGGCACCGCCGACAGCAAGCAGCGGTGCCTAGGCGGTCCCTTCGACCGTCATTTAGAACACTGAATGGAAGTAAACAAAGCACATAAACACATACTCATGCTAGCAAGTAGCATGCAGAGGTGCCACGAACATTTTAGTGTCAAAACACGAGTGTCCTAGACTCTAGTTCGAGCGTAACACATTTTACGCACTGATACCTTGATGTGAGGCTCATTTAATATATTTAAAATTAATTATCAAACAATATTGTTTAATCTAAAAAATTTTGGGAAAAAATAGTTTAAAATATTTAAAATAGACTTTAGAGCCTATACAAATTTCGACAAGACTTCTACGTAAATAGGACATACCAAAAATTTAAAAGAGCAATAAAATAAAAATGTTTCAAAGACGACGATGTTGTATTCATAAATAGTAACAAACAAGTGTCGACGAGGCACAAATCAATAATTCACAAGCAGCAGTTCAAATAAATCCGACAAGGCTCCCAACTACATAAACTGATCCAAACACACAACAACTCAAAATAATCATACAGATACACATGACATCTCCCCAGCAAATAGACTTTGATATTAACTGACAAGACTCCAATATATCTAAATAGACTTTGATAACACAAACATCGGTGACTCGGCCACCAAGTTATAACGACAAAATAGGAAGGAACAATAATGAACAACGTATGATGTCAAGATTTCAAGTACATATCACACAGAAAATGCATCAAGAAATAGACAATCATAATTTCGGTATTAGGGATAACACGACTCGAATGCCGCCAACTGATTCCGAATTAATAATCTCGTGTGCCAGGAATACAATACAATAGGACGGCGAGTAACAAGAACAATATGGCTCAATATATATGTCATAATATCATGCTTTGTAATAAATACAATAAATATACCAAATAAATGAACATATAAATCAATTATGCATTTAACAATCCACATAAATCATACAATTAACATAAATAATGTAAGCAACATAAAATATATATAAAACAAAATTTATGTATTACAATCGTATGTTACCGAACTGTAACATACCTAAACCGACTATGAACAACACACAAGATCAACTTTCATCTATTCGGCCTAACAAATAAGATAACAAGCCGAATAATTCAACAATTCATCAATAAAGACGAAATATTCCAACTTATTTCCAAAGTTACTAAAGTTGAATTTATTTGCTAAAATCCAACTTAACGATTTAATTATCATAACTTTATCCCAATAATTCTAAAAAAATTCACAAACTCGCATAATTTTTAATAATTCTCAAATTCACATATTAAATCCAATATTCGACTACAATGATAGAATAATCCAACAATTTATTATTTTTCAATTATTCAAATCATTCAATTTATTTAACTAATTTCCGTTCTAATAAATCTCAACTCCAAAAATCAACATATTAACATTAATTCCAAATATGATCGCACAAACTAATCCGAAAAATTTATAGGCTAGTCCAATTATGTTAAAGTAGGTGTCCGGCAAACCAAATTGTGGCTCGAGCTTTATTGACTCTAATGTAAAACAATTTTTATTTTAATAATATATTACGATTTTATTCGATTATGACATTATACTTTATCTGTATACCTATGAAAGCTGCATAGATAAAGTCGTTGAACATGCAATAGGTACCATGAGGTCTGTGACGCAACGTAAGATCATGAAACTCATTAGGAAGTATACCATATATTCTGAACAGATTCCTAGTCGAATTAGCCGCCTAAAACAAGGAAAAAGGTCGCTCGAGCTTGAGACTAGCATCTGTGGTGTAAACACCATGCTTCATTGGCAATGTCATGGATATGTCCATTCACACAGATGTGTGATCATATGATGATGCACTGAACAATCATCTCTCGGACTGTCCAAGTGGTTCTCACTTATCGAGTGAAATAGTCCGTAGTTATAGTTGTACACCATTAGTCCTTTGACCCGGGACAATGTAGGGGCTTACGTACTAGCATGCACTTTGATCCGTGTATCGACTCCATCGAGGGTTATCAAGTGGCGAGGTTAGGTGTAGTTTTGAAATACGTAAAAGCAAATGCATTGTAGTCGGGGATTCACCGTTTGCCTACGGGTGAAGATATCCTATGTGATCTGATGAGTTAATAGTGCAAGGAGTCTCTAGCCAGAGCAATAAATGTGCCTTAGGGAAAAGTGTTTTCCTAGTTGCACATACCATGACACTATTAGTACTCAAAGATAAATCTCATCATTGTCGAATTCATATGCAACTCTCGATATACCAATGGTTGCAGATTTGACCGAGATATATGTGTTGAAGGGACCGTAATGTATGCTAACAATGACTAAAGGTTCTTGCAGGCACTATCAGTGATACCTAGGGGATCATAGGGTGATGCTACTATACGTTCTTACCATGATCCGATGGGTGCAATCATAAATAAATTCTGACATTCTTGATCAAGGTGTTGATGAAAAAAATGGGGTTAACTAGGGTAAACTCGAATAAGAATAAATATTATTCTGAATCACATGGAGATGTGAACCCATGGATAATTGTGTCCCTGAACCATTGAGGGTCACACAAGTATCGGATTCGGTGTTCCCGTTGAGATAGTCAAATTTCAAGGAGTTGGAATTTGACGACTATAGTTTGATTGAGATCAAACAAGAAGGAAAGTGGAACTGCCTATTTTGTGAAAAAGTTCACTAAAACTGACAGCTGCCAAATATGGTAACTGCCATATTTGGTAAATGAAAATTTTGATCTTCGAAATTTTTCAATTTTCTTTATATGAACAAGATTTGTATCCTTGGTACATCGGCGCTTTCGGATCGTCGATCGAGGTTATAATGAGTTCGGAATCATTTTTTTTGTGAATTTGGAATTTACTAGTTAAATGATTGTGCTAGTAGTGGTGACTACTAACATGCACAAATTCTCATATATGTTCTAGAAAAATCTAGAATTAAATTAACTAAAGAGTTAATTTATAAATTAAATAATGGTTATCTAATTTAATTAATGTACATATATATTTTTTATGGTGATATAAAATATGTGTATATGGTATCATTATATCATGTATTATTAAAAGTTAATAAATACATTATATGTTAATTATATGAGAGTTTTAATATAATGAAGTTATTAGAATCCTTGTGGGAAGGGGACTCCTAATTGGATTAGGAGTCTCACTCTATATATACACCACTAGGACTCATGATTAATAACCTAATTTTTGCACACAAAAAGAAAAAAAAAATCTCTCCAAAATTCCTTCAAAATTCACGGCCACCTTGTGGAAAAAGAAAAATTTGGCCAATTGTTTTATTCCATCACGCCGCACAACCGTCGTTGCTTTGTCTCCGTCTTTTGGAAATTCGTAGACTACAATCTCAACACAAGAATTGTTTGGAATTACTAGTGCAATCCAAGCGAAGAACAGAGTTTCTGATCGTGGACCTAATTAGGCTATCAAAGGAGGCAAGCCGTTCGTAGGGAATTATAAGAAGGACTATCTCCCTGTAAAAATCGGAATAGTTTGGAATCCAAGCGCTAAGAACGTAAAGGTATAATCCTAAACGCCTATGAATGTTTTTAAACATACGATGTCCAAGAACAAAATTTTTAAACTTCCTCTACGTTTTTGTTGCGAGAAAACGATGTCCTAACAGTGGTATCAAAGCCGGTAATTCTCAATCGTGTGTTTTAATTAAATTGTGTTGAGTTCATTATTTCTAACCACGTAAAATTTTTTGTGAAAAACGCACCTAAAAATTATTTTGGAAAAATCTGTTTTTGAAAAAAAAAAAAATAATAAAATTTTTGGTTTGTTCCGAGCAAACGAGTGCGCAGCGCGCACGGGAACGTCTTGGGTCCCACGCTGGGTCGTGGGCTTGAATTGTTCGGACTTGGGGGCAATTTCTCGATTTTTAAAAATTTTGGGTTAAATTGATATTTTTTGAAAATTCGGACGATTTTACCCCTGCAATAATTTTTATAAAATCAATTTCTTACAAAATAAATAATTAAAATATGATTTTAATTATTTATAGTAAAAGTTGCTTTACAAGAAATTTAATTGNGTGATATTATCATATTTATATAATATATGATATTATATGTTAAAATGATGATCGAGAGCCATGACCAATGTGCTAGGTGTATGTTAGGATATTTTATATGTTGTAATTTTTGATTATTTGATAATTAAAAGTGGACCTGGTTTATGGTCCGTTCACACCCCCTAAATTTGTATCCCAATGTGCCATTGATATTTAATGTAAATATTAGAATTAGTGGGAGATCAAGATTTTGAAGACGGTGGGCCCGATCCTCGGAAGGAGTTTTGAAGATCGAAGACATGTAAAATATTGGAAGCTTATGTAATATTGCATTTGCATCCCTGCATTTACCTAGGTTATGAACATAGATCCGTATATGGCTCGTACAGATCAATTAGCTCTCGGTTATCGATCATCCTTTATTATTTACGATGTATGTGATATATTATAAATAATCAATATGTTCGTTATTATTAATATAATGACAAGAGTTGCATGAATCCGGAAATCATACAAACAATCATGGCATGAGTTTTAAAATTAATGATGAGACAAATTTTTAAAATTAAAATCTCTCATTTTGGATGAGATTCAAAATTTAAATCAAGNCCATGACTTCGACTCATATTATTGGGGGATATCATGATCATCCACTAAGGTTCAACATTGATGAGCCGGGCTCGACACGTGAAGAGAAAGAGGATCATATTATTGGACCCTCCTCAAACGTGAGGCAAAATTACGTAAGGGTTGCAAGGAGTTGTAATTGGGCTCTACCTTTTGGAAGTTATGATTGGCTGATATTATTCGGGATCATAATTTCGCGATTGGGCCTTGCGTACTCATATTTTACGTCTTACANGTCGGGCTCGACACGTGAAGAGAAAGGGGATCATATTATTGGACCANCGGTAACGTTTATTCTGTTTTCATATCAGTATATTTATGATTTCGTAGCGTAATTCATATATGTTATTAAAACAAGCTAACCGAACACAAATTTTCAAGATTGGCTGGGAAAATTATTCTAAATTCGGAGAAAGTAGCATACACACTAATGTCAGTCTTGCTGAATTGACAAATCATGCAAGACGGTGGGATCATAGTATGCAAGCTAAAGTGTAATATACTAGCTTCTATGTCAAATGAACTGTAGAGACAGTTTGAGGAAATGTTGAATGCTGTTGACATTCGAATACACATGCAATAGTTGCATAGTGCATGAAACTCGCACAATGATGCACACCACTTTCAAGGAATACATGACTACATGCATGCAAGATGGGCTCTCGCCCATGAGCATGATGTAAGTATGATTGGGTCTATTGAGAAGGTGGTGGGCCTGAAATTTGACAAAGCCCGATAAGTTAGAACATGTTTGCTTCACTGCAAGAAGTCTGGACATACGAAATTATCTGGGCCAGAAATGTTTTGGCAATGATAAGTGAATGTCCAAGTAAACAAGGTTTCAACAATGACAAACAAAAGAAACTCGCGTAGAAACTCGACGAAAAACTAAAAAAACGAGCTGGAAAATGTCTGGAAAAGACTAAAACTATGAAGGCTTGAGCAAAAATGGTCTAAGGTTTGATTTAAGATAAACCATGGCCTGAACAAGCCTTCACCGGCGACGCAATGAATAGAAAACCCGAGGAGCGAAATCACGCAAAAAAATAGAAGGTCTCGACTTGGATTCGATTTGGACTCCACAATCGCAGTTGAACTTTGATCGAAAACTACAAGGTTTGGGTAACAGCTTACGGTGATATCTGGTCGTATTCCGGTGGAGGATCGGTCGTTGCGGTGATGGTGTTGGACTAGATCTGTAAAGATTTGTATGGTGTAATCTTCCCATATAAATACGATGATTGTGTTAAATGAAAATTGCACCCGAGTATTGATTCATTATCTCTTTTCTTTTATGAATTTTCTCTACTCATTTCTCTTTATTTTATGGTTTATAACACGTTATCAGCACGATGCTGTAAACAACTGAGAATGAACATATTTCTCGTTCTATTGATGTTATTGGAATAGCACAACGTGTTGTCAATACTCAAATTTATGAGATATTTTTTAGTGCTATAGAATTAGAACAATTATAATTATTATTATATTAGTGCCCATAAAATATCATGATGTTGATGGCTATAAAGTAGCACAATATGATTTTATATTGAGAGAAATTCATTATTAAAATATGATATAAGATTAAATATGTTGAGAATCTAAATAGGTTCATGATTATGATATAATATATTGATAATGTAAAGAAATTCATGATAAAGTTATGATGTATGATTTCATATATTGAGAAAGTAAAGATATTCATGGCTGATATCTAATATTAGATCCAAGATCCATAAGTATTACTGAATGATATAGGTCTATGCCAAATTATATCAATATTTATAAAGAAATATTGGTCAAAAGATCAAAAATTTGTTGATATTTATGAAAAAATATTTATATAAGATCTAAGATTTGACAATATTCTTGAGGAATATTAATTTAATGTCCTTTTGATCGAATATTTTTTGAGGATCTTATGAATTGATAAATTTATTATAATTTCTTAAAAAAAAATTCGATATAATTTTGATATCATGTCTTCCAATTGTATCTATTTCTATTTCTGTGTCCACTACTCAGGAGATGTTGGTGTATCTAATCAAGAAGAAATCAGATGTTTTTCATATTTTCAAAGATTTCAAAGCACGGGCTGAACTTGATTATGAAAAAAATCAAGTGTTTGAGGACTGACAATAGAATAGAATATACCAATGACGAATTTGATGCATTTTGTCAACATGAGGGCATCAAAAGACAGTTCACGACGACTTACACACCTCAACAAAATGGAGTAGTGGAGCGGATGAACATGACCTTGTTGGACAGAACAAGAGCCATGTTGAAAACTGTGGTTCTAGCGAAGTCATTTTGGGCAGACACAGTCAAAATCGCTTGTTATATCATCAATCGTTATCCTTCAGTGGCGATTGATCTGAAAACTCCGATGAAAATGTGTACCAAGAAGTCGACTGATCATTCTCATTTGCATACATTTGGAAGTCAGGTGTATGTTTTGTACAATGATCAAGAAAGATCGAAGTTGGATTCAAAATCCAGAAAATGTATCTTCTTGGGTTATGTTGATGGAGTAAAAGGGTTTCGCTTGTGGGATTCTATTGTGTACAAGATTGTCATCAGCATAGATGTTATTTTTGAAAAAGATGAAGTAAAGGATACAAAGGCACACTGAATTCAGAAATTACTATATTTCAGGTGGAAAATAAGACGGACGAATGTCAAATTTCTTGTGAAGCAGTACTAGAGCATGAAGAACAATAACATGTTGAGTATGAGGTTTCCAACATAAGTCAGTCAATTCGAGTGAGAATACCACCATGTTGACTTTCAGATTATGAAACTGAAAGCAATATTGCATGTTGTTTATTATCATAGGATTGTGAGTAATCGAGTTTCTATGAGATAACTCAAAGCTCGGATATATCCTTGTGAATGATAGCAATGACAAAAGAGTTGCAGGAACGACAAGAATAAATCTTGAGATCTTGTTACACTACTATAAGGGAGGAAAGCCACTGGTAACAGATGGGTCTATAAGATCAAGCGTGATGACAATAACCAAGTAGAGCTATATCGTGCTAGATTGGTGGTAAAAAGGTATGCTCAGAAAGAAGGCATTGACTTCAATGAGATATTTTCTCCTGTGGTTCGGCTTACAACAGTCAGAGTAATGTTGGCATTGTGTGAAACGTTCACTACTCATTTGCTTAAAAAGTACTAGAAATTTTTTTCCCCTTAATATTCTCCATAAATCAAAATATACATATATTTAAATACTTTAAAAATACCTTGTACCATTTCTAAAATAAAACAACCTACTAACATTTGAAACTCAAAGGACATAGTTCAAATCGTAAAATCGTCAGACATTTTACCAACCCTCAAAGTATTATTTGAAAAGTATAGTCCATACTAACACCTCTCAAAAACCTCTCAAAACATAAATAAAAAGTCGTAAAATCTTTAACATAAAGCATAAACATAAATCATAAGTGCGGGAAAATAGAAGCGTTGGTCCTCGGGTCATGTGCACAGTCAGTCTAGCAAAGTCAACCATCAAGACCTCCAACATCATTATTATCCAATTTACCTGCATCAGTCACACCTAGTGAGTCTGAAGACTCAACACACCATAATCTTGATAACAACATTATACATATACAGATCATATACAACATTGAAAAATACTTTTTCTTTTTTCTTGATGAGTGATGAACTATGTTTTTTTAAAATAAATGACATGAATAAGTCATATTAATGCATTTTCAATGAAAAGACTGTCAATGATTGAATTTACTGTAATCATCGAAGATCCAATATTTTTTTACCATTTCGATTATTCAAAGATCCAAATCAAGTGTCTGGAACTCCAGAATAGGTATTTTGTAAGTAAAATTAAGTACGTATTCTTATTCCATTATAAGTGAGGAACTATGATTTTTGAAAAAAATTTAAATGAGACGAATAAGTCATTCTAATGCATTTTCTATGAAAGACCAACAATGACTGAATTTATAGTAATTTCTCCATGAAATACCCACAAATTAAGTACTGAGAGCCAAAAATAGAGTATTTTTTCATTCATTCCAGGAAAAATGTTGCAAGAGTGCATTTGTAAATGTAAGAAACCATAACAAGCCACAATGTACATGAAACTACCACTGAACATAACATTTTCATGATTAATGCATAAATGACTTGCACTGCTGAGCTTGACCTTGAATCATCTTTTTTGAAGCCAGAAAAGGGTGAAATTGATCGATAGATGGGTTTACTTGGGGAGGACTGGTGGCTTTTTACATCATCATTAACTTCTTAAATATTTTTTTTACATCACCAAATAATGGAATAAGGATGTTTACAATTCTAAATTGAGTACTTATTAGCTCGAATAGATACTTATGGGGCCAAATCAAGTACTTATTGATTGAATTAGGTACTTTAAGTACTAATTTAGGTATTATATTTTAATTTCACGGATGCCACCAAAAAAATCCACTCTAATAAGTATAATATCAAATTTAGTATTTTGTGAATACTAACAAATATTGTGAACGAATAATAATGATTAAATACATGAACAGTCATAAATATAATGAAAGAATACTGATAAGTATAATGGATTATTACCGATAACTATTATGGATGAATACTAATAAGGATGATATCAAATCAAGTGTTCTCATTTTGGTCTCAAGTACCATTTTGGTACTTTTTGTACCAATTTAGGTATAATATTTTTATTTCATGAATTACACAATCAAAAGCCAATAAATATTCTTCAAAATATATTTTGCGGCATTCCCAAATAATCGAATTTGAGTATTCTAATGTCAAAAACATGTATCTGTGG
This sequence comes from Primulina huaijiensis, assembly GCF_012295235.1. Classification (NCBI taxonomy): domain Eukaryota; kingdom Viridiplantae; phylum Streptophyta; class Magnoliopsida; order Lamiales; family Gesneriaceae; genus Primulina; species Primulina huaijiensis. The sequence goes on from NC_133319.1 coordinate 14,187,930, forward strand.
TCACGAATTATGTACTTCTTGTACCAATTTAGGTATCGTATTTTTACTTCACGAATTGTACCATAAAAAATCGCTCAATATTAACGTCAAACTATGTTTTTGTAATCTTCAAATAAACGAATTTTAGTATTGTAGGATAAAAAACAGGTATATTTGGTCTCAAATTAGACACTTTTATAAAAATTTAGGTGTGATATTTTTACTTTACGAATTGATACATAAAAAATCACTCAATATTAACTTTAAACTATATTTTTTGACATTTACAAATAATCGAATTTGAGTATTGTAAGGTCAAAAACATATAAATATGATATCAAATTAAGTACATTTTGTACCAATTTAAGTATCATATTTTTACTTACAAATTTCACTGTCAAAAGTCACTCAATATTAACTTCATGTTATATTTTTTTAATCCTCAAATAATCGAATTTAAGTATTGTATGGTCAAAAATAGGTATATGTGGTAAAAAAAAA
>NC_133319.1:14189602-14224266 GCF_012295235.1 Primulina huaijiensis
TATATATAAAGTCTATTAATTGTATCAATTTATGTGACCACTATTGAGGTGTTTATTCACTTATTAGACGATGAAGTAAATCAAGATTATACATTCATTATATCAGTGATGGTATTGACCCAATTTAATTATTCAATTCATTATTGAGGTCCAAATTAATTATAAAGGCTCAAGCCCGTTATACACTCCAAAAAAATCTATAAATAAGAGAGGATTATCATTATTTAAAGAGGATGATTTTATGCTAAAACTTTTTAGCTCTCAATTAACATCTTTAAATTGTTTTCTGACTTGAGCGTCGGAGTGTATACGCCGAACAAACCCCGACACTTTTGACGTTTGTTTGTAAAGTATGTGATAACCCACAAAAATTTCTCTCCACCAGCTACTTGGACCTGTTTACGAGCTAACTAAAATATCTTCTTACGATTACTTGAGTTATATATATATATATATATATATGTGTGTGTGTGTGTGTGTGTGTGTGTGATAATGACTAGGTGCAGCTGCATCAACTAACACGCTTTTAGTTTCATACATTATAATAATGCAAATAGCAAGTGTATATATAATGAAAGCCAATTTGCCGTCTCAAAGGGCTTTTAAAAGTAAACGCTATCAATGGAGAGCTCAGCTTTTAATATTGCTCCATATATGTCAACATCACCCACTCTCTTCTAGGTGGGATTGACTTGATCTAATCTGATCTTGGATCAATGAAAACGAACAGAATATGATGGTTATGATCAAACTGATTTGAAGGCTACAGAATCGAATAGAGCAGCCATGCTCTTCAATCCTTCTTCCTACTTATCTCTTCAAAATCATAACCATTTCTTGAATGTAGTGCTGATTATAGCATCCGTGATCAGTTCTTGCTATGGATCCTGTAATGAGCTTGATCTCGATTCTTTGTCATTGTTCAACCTCAGTGTCTCCGCTGCGCCTCCTTTGGATTGGTCTGTTTCGGCTGATTGCTGTGTTTGGGAAGGTGTTGGCTGTGACAGCAGCTCTGGTAGGGTCACCAGTTTGTGGTTGCCATCCAGAGGACTAGTGGGCACCATACCTACTTCTATTCTCAATCTTTCCTCTCTTTCTCTGCTCGGTCTCTCTCACAATGGGCTCTCTGGACCTCTTCCAGATGGGTTTTTCTCATCCTTTAACCGGCTCCGGGTTGTCGATTTGAGCCTTAATCGGATCACGGGAGAGTTGGCTCTGTGGGATAAGTTGCCTTCTGGGATTCAGGTGTTCAATCTTTCCAGCAACCACTTCCTTGGGATGATTCGGTCTTCTTTTTTCCAGGCGCAGGGGTTGAGCTTGAGGAGTTTTGATGTCAGCAACAACGGCTTCTTCGGATCTATTCCTTCGGATGTTTGTGGTTTTTCCCGCTCGCTCCAGAGGATTGATTTCTCCAACAATGAGTTTGCGGGCGCTATACCACGAGGTTTCGGCTTGTGCTCGAATCTGGTGAGTCTACGGGCGGGTTTCAACAATTTCTCTGGCGAGGTTCCGCAGGATGTTTTTGGGTTGTCGGCATTGGAGGAGCTGTCCTTCCCGGGCAATAGGCTCTCTGGATATATTGATGAAAAGATTACCCAACTCAACAAGCTCAGAATCCTGGAATTGTATGGTAATCTCTTCACAGGGATGATTCCTGAGAACATTGGGAGGCTCTCCAACTTGGAGGTGCTGAAGCTTCACATAAACAGGCTCAATGGCAGAATTCCTTCTTCGCTCACGAATTGCACGAAACTGACAACACTGTATTTAAGGGTCAACTCCCTGGAAGGTGAGATTTCCACTTTTGATTTCTCAAGATTTTTGCAGCTAAGGTCAGTTGATCTGGGCAACAATAACTTCAGCGGGGGCTTGCCGGAGAGGCTCTTCCAGTGCAAAACACTCGTCGCGCTTAGGCTGGCGACTAACTCGCTAAGTGGAGAGATTTCTCCCAGTATAACGGCTTTGCAGAATCTGTCATTTGTCTCCCTTTCTAACAACAGCCTAACCAATATATCAGGTGCATTAACGATCCTACAAGGCTGCAAGAACCTCAAAACACTGACCCTCTCCATGAATTTCTATCATGAACCACTGCCTGATGATGAAAATTTCACCAGCTCAGACGGGTTTCAAAATATCCAGGTATTGGCTTTGGGTGGGAATGCATTCACTGGTGTAATTCCAAAGTGGCTAATCAAGCTAGTGAAGGTCGAGGTTCTTGATCTTTCGCATAACAACCTAACGGGCTCTATTCCGAGTTGGGTTGGAGGTTTCCAAAACCTTTTCTACTTGGATTTATCATTCAACCTACTTTCAGGATACTTCCCGATGGAATTTACTACATTGAGAAGGCTTGCATCCCAGAAAAATTCGGATGAAGTCGACAGCAGTTACTTAGAGTTGCCTGTGTTTGTTCAGCCATATAATGCCTCCAACCAGCAATACAATCAACTCACAAACTTACCACTTGCTTTATATCTCGGTAATAACAGTTTATTCGGTACTATCCCGTTAGAGATAGGTCAATTGAAGTTTATAGTAACCTTGGATCTCAGCAATAACAGTTTTTCTGGCAGCATTCCGGACACGATATCTAATCTTACGAACTTGGAGAAACTGGACCTCTCAGGAAACCAACTTTCCGGCCAAATCCCAGCTTCGCTTCGAAATCTCCATTTCTTATCTTTCTTCAGTGTTGCATACAATAATCTTGAAGGTCCCATACCCACAGGGGGGCAGTTCGACACATTTCCTAATTCAAGCTTTGAAGGGAACCCGGGGTTGTGTGGTCGGGTGAAGTCTTGCCCTGGTCAATCGGGCACTACGAGTAATTCAACAAATCGGAGCGGGATAAGGAGGAAAACCATTGTTTTACTGACCCTTGTGATTTGTACAACTATTTTTACTCTGAGTCTGATATCATTCTGGGTCTTTTCGAAGAGAAAAATCCAACCGAGAGATACGTCAGAAAGAAACCATCTAGAGACAGTGTCCTTCAACTCGTCTGGAGTATTTCCCAGGGTTAGTGAGGACAATAGCATAGTCATATTGTTTGACAACAGTAAGAAAAAAATAGAGGATCTAACAATAAGTGATATCTTGAAAGCCACAGATGATTTCAATCAATCAAATATAATCGGTTGTGGTGGTTTCGGCTTGGTATACAGAGCGATTTTGGCGGATGGCACTAAACTGGCAATCAAGAAGCTTTCTGGAGACATGGGTTTGATGGAAAGGGAGTTCAAAGCAGAGGTGGAAGCATTATCGACAGCCCAACACGAGAACCTTGTTACTTTGCTAGGTTACTCTATGCATGCCGGATTTAGATTGCTGATATATCCTTATATGGAGAAAGGGAGCCTGGACTACTGGTTGCATGAAAAACCTGATGGAGCATCCCAACTCAGCTGGCCAATACGACTGAAAATTGCTCGAGGGGCTAGTTATGGAGTAGCTTACATGCACCAGACCTGTGAACCACACATTGTTCACCGCGATCTGAAGTCCAGTAACATCCTTCTCGATCATAACTTCGAAGCTCGTGTGGCAGATTTTGGGTTGGCAAGAATGATTCTTCCATATCGGACTCATGTCACTACTGAATTGGTTGGTACCCTTGGTTACATCCCACCAGAGTACAGTCAATCCTGGATAGCCACATTAAGAGGTGATATTTACAGCTTTGGAGTTGTCCTGCTTGAACTATTAACAGGCAAGAGACCTGTTGAGTTGTTCAGGCCCAAGAAGTCGAGAGAGTTGGTGGCATGGGTACATCAGTTGAGGAATGAGGGAAAACAAGAAGAAATCTTTGATCCTCTCCTCAAAGGCAAAGACTTTGAGCAAGAGATGCTGCGCGTTCTCGATGTCGCGTGCATGTGCGTAAACCAGAACCCCATGAAGAGGCCGGCTATAAGAGAAGTGGTCGATTGGCTCGAGCATGTAGGGTCTTGGCAGCATACTTGTACCAGTTAAACCGCAACAAGCTCGACGCATTGGCTCATAACTCTAAATTTGTCATAGATATGTGAATATTCGTTTCCGATTTTCGGGTGATTATTCTCCATGTTAGAGATTTCTATAGATAATTTTTGAAAAATGAAAGAAATTAAATCATAGCAAAAAGCATCAAAACATTAACATATTTATCAGAATTCCTAATATTATATGGAACTGTATAAGCTTCCCCTGCCATCTTTTCAAGAATAAAGTCGTTATATATAAGGTAATCACATGCAGATTTTGTATCCCCTCACAAAAATTCTGGCATTCTATCAAATATCCATTTATAAATTTATTCATTAAAATATATACATATTAAATTTATATCGAATTTTTTTATTTAAATAACTCGTTTCGTTTACTATCTTATATTTTAGAAGAATGAGATACGTAGAAACAATTGATTTTGAATTTCCTAGAATAAATTCTCGTTTTTCGTTACATATTTACTTTCAGCAATCTATTTGAATTATGCCAAAAACTTGTGTGAGACGGTCTCACGGGTCGTGTTTTGTGAGACGGATCTCTTATTTGGGTCATCCTTGAAAAAATATTACTTTTTATGCTAAGAATATTACTTTTTATTGTGAATATCATTAGGGTTGACCCGTCTCACAGATAAATATTCGTGAGACCGTCTCACAAAAGACCTACTCTTGAATTCTTGTTCGTTGCATGCTGCTGTTGTTTGTATTTAAACTCATTTCACTTCGGCAACTTAGTTTAATCTTTGTAACACAATTCATATCAAATAAATTTGATACTTGACAGTCCAGAATCAGTGTTCTAATTTAAAAATATTTTTTTTTTATAAAAAACAATAATTTTGTGAAAAGAGTCTATTCACCGCTCATCTAGACCACGTTTCTTGTTTATTTCGATCCTAGCAAATTAACTTAATTTGCTTACTTTATATGAATCAAATATCATAGTAAATCGCAGTAAAAAAATATCATGGTAAATTAAATAGTGATAATTTTTATATCATATATAACAAATANAAATAGTGATAATTTTTATATAATATATAACAAATAAATTTAATATTTATAATTAAAAAAAATATTTATTTTATGATTAAACTACTTAAACTAATTATTTACATCAGTAACACGTTCCAAAATTTGTAGTTTTATTTTCGGAGACAATCACGAAGGGAAATTGGATTTAAATAAAAGATAATTCACAGTATTGACCTACATTTTAAATTATTATCTAGTTGCATCGGTTCGTACCTGTCAAATCAAATTAATGACTATTATTTAATAATTTTTTTTATGTGACAACTTAATTATAATACAAGTGTAATCAAAATAATTAATAGACTTTTTAATCGTGTTGTCCTGATAGTGAGACCTGAAAAGGTTGAATTCAAAACTACGAGTGCCATTACAATAGGTTCAATGGCTATCATTAATTCGGTTTTTTTTATTTATGAGGTCAAATATGAATCTCGCATATTATAGTTGTTGGATGTGCATTGGGGTGATATTCTTGATGTAACATCTCCTTAACTATTTGAGAAATAAATGACCTAAGTGATTTACGAGTACCTGTTGGTGCATCGTTTTTCATACCTAAGACGCAATGGAAGTTTAAACATTTTGTAATTTGACAATCAAATCACGTTTGAGTGTCGTATGATTCTAAATCCATTCATAGGGTGTTTATTAAGAATTTATCTATAACGATTTCTCGCCTCAAACTATTACGGATTTTAAGCGGATATAACATTTATTGTAAATATCTACATATGATCTACTGGAAGTCGCATTTTTTCAATATCCAAGAATTGGGTTCTTTATGTCTAGATTGCACTAAAAATCTAGATAAAATTTGAGTTGAGATTCAAAAGCTGGAAAACGGTGAGATTCTGGCGGTGGTAAGACGGCAGTGCGCCGGCATATAGTTGTGAAGTGGTTGTGATCGGGAGGACATTAACAAGCTGGGTTGATTTTCCTAGTATCTCATGTATGCTAGATTCTTTTAGAGCTCGTTGGGTATTTTGACTTGGTAAAAAATCTACTCATCGATGTTTGACCAGAAAACTCCAAGTTTATTAATAAAAAAATCAATGGTTATGGTTTCATCATAACTCATTATTATGATGCAAATAAAAATTTCTAAGATAAGAATTTCTACTGATTTATTTTTGACAGCAACTTATTTTGAAACTCCTTCACAAAATCAGACAGTTGCACTCTCCTCAAAAAATAGCTTTTAAGCTAACTTTCATAACTTCCAAATATGAATTCTACTTATAAACATTTTTATAAGACATATGTTTGATCTTCATCAACTAAATCACCAAATTCAAGGAGTTGGATTTGGCTATCTCCACGAGAACACATAATCTAATACATGTGTAACATTAAAGATTTAGGGATACAGCTAGCCACACAACTCATGTGATTTGAGATAATATTTATCTCTTATATAGGCTCACCCTTGTGCCCTATTTTGTGCATCGACCCCTTGATCACAAGAACGCCAGGTATTTGGTAGCACATGTATTCATGCCGTCAAATATTAACACTTTTTTCCTAAAGCACAACTCATACTATGACTACAGATTCCTTTGTATTATTAACTCGTTATATCAATAAAGCTCAAGCCTCGAGTAGGAAGAATGTTCTTTTATGTTCTCAGTCTTACCATTCTTTGTGTGCTTAGTCTTCCTTGCACTATTCCAAATGTAATTTTCTCGTTCTCAAATCACTTTCAAAGTTATTTATTTGAGTCAATTTTGTTTATTACCTGAGCCTATCATCCAAAAATGCAATTTATCTCGCAATGATCACCTTAGGGATAATTCTTTTAGAGTGAGAGTACTAAAGATAGTTGTTTCTTAATTTATTACTTATCCGAAACATTTCTTATCTTGAATATTAGTGTTAACTAGGGTGAGCAGAAATCCCCACTGGGGCACGGCTGGCTCGACCCTAGGCGCTGGGGCGGGCGAAAATATGCACTGTGGCGCGCCTATCTCTGGCTGGATGCCTTCATTTTGGTCCTTCCATACATGAATGACATTATAATGACCCCAAACTTGATTGATATGTTCTTGGTAGCTTGCCATGAATTTTTGAAAAGATCTCTTGAACTTATTTCCAACAGTTAGCTCGTAACAACCGGTCAGATTCATATCATACTCCCGTTTTTCAAAAAGATATGTCTTCAAATCTTCGCTACTTACACAAAATCGAAACAAGTTAGTAATAAAAATGATTATATTATCAACATACTTACCTTTCAAATCGAGCTTGTAGACGCTATCATCTGCTCACTCTTTCCGCCCTAGAAATCCCAACTCATCTGTTTCCCTTGCTTTGTACTCATCTATTACTGTAGACGATAAATAACAGATGGCATCATATGATAACAATAAAATACCATTAAGTATCACAAAAATCAGATTCTTTTTATTCTTAGACCTAGTTAACATCACAACAAATTCCATACAAATGTACGATCATTGCTTACTAGGAGTAAGACATAACTCATGCACAACATGAGAATATAGACGAAAGGCCATTCTCCTATATGTAATACATGTATCACAATCCAACTCAATATATCGTTTCATATGCTACCAACACATATAATAATGCATTATATCGAGGATCAGACCACAGCTATGGCTCTCAAGAACACGTCCCTCATGAAATGAATATGGAATGAATAATTTATTCTCTTTAAACAAATATCCATCATGAACATAAAAATTATCATATTCAATCATGCATCATTCACAACTATCACCAAACAAATAATAATCATTCAAATATAACATGTCAAATGTATTATCCATGCACTCCTTTAGCACATCACAAGACTTTAAGTCTAATACATTTGAAAACTTGTGAGAAATCAAGATCAATAACATTAACATCAATAACATTTAAACTTAATGCACAAAATGTCTTACCGCTGTCACCTCCATTAAACATAGATATAAAAGTTAAATCACAGTAATACCTCTTAAATATCGCATTTACAAACTTCCTCCAAAATCTTGGAAACACGATAACATATAATCAAGTTAAGGAAGCAAGTCATACATCATAGTCGTTGCGTGAACAACTACTCTTTCCTCATTATGATTGCTTCTGAATTCATATGAATCAACACGTGACGTTCTCCCACCGTCAACACTTTCTTGCCTCTTCATCATGACATTTCCAGAATCCTGGAAAGAAGAATTAACAGTGCTCGCGATTGAACCAGCTATATTATCACAATGAGAATAAACATCTTTGTACAAAGGTACTTTAAAGGGTTTATACAAAATAAATTCTCTCTCATTCTCACTCTTTTGGGTCATCAAAAATTTTTTCCCTTTTCTTTGGTCTTCTTTTTTTTTTTTATTATTTTTTTTATTTTTCATCTCATCTATTTCATCTATTTTTCTTTATGTGGTCATCTCAATCTTTTGTTCACTCTTTCTTTCGGTCATTTTACAATATTTTTTACTCACTTCAAGAAATTTCAATTGATCCTCAAGAAGTACCTTTGGATTCAATTGTACAAAAGATGTACATTTTTTCTTAACACATTCACAAACCAAAGTTTCATTTTACTTATTTCTCTCCTCCATGACAGACACATTAGAAACTTCTTCTCCGCCTAATGATTCAGTCTCCACCGTACATCGTTCAATATCATTCGACTCATCAACTAGTGGAATACTATCATCAACAACTTTCTCAACCACAACCCCAGATTCAGGTTCCACTACAACCTCAACTTCGGGTTCATGTTCAATTACAACCTCAACCTCCATTTGAGATTCAAGCTCAACAGACGAATCTACTACTGACACCTCTCCACGTGGACATTTGGTAATATCATGTCCAAATTTTAGACACCAACAACATATAATATAAAAAATACTAGTAGTGAAGATTTCAGATGTACCTCGATATCCATGCTTGGTAGCTGAAGATTTCGACTCCATTACTGGAATATCCATGATTTTCTTCCCCACGCTTGACTTCCACGTGGATGCCCTAGACGACTGATGCAAGTCATGGTCATCTCTCCTACCAATTCTCCTATGATTGTGATTTAGAAAAAATTGCTCCTTCATCACCTTTTTCATTTTATCCCACTGACAATAGGGTCCTCTCCACATCGTCTTCTTCCCAACATTAATTTACCCCACCAAGTAGCAGCGTAATCGGTAAACTCGTTACAAGCATGTTTTACTTTCATAGCTTCAACATAATTTTGACTCTCAAATAGACGCACTACCTTTTGCTCCCACTCAAGGCATGCCTTTGGATTGGCTCCTGTCGAATGATGAAACTTTCATCTTAGCACCATCAAAACTATAATCCTCTCGGCTTCTATATCTACTACTCTTGTCACACAGCATATCATCATCCCAATCCAGACATGACTTCATATTCCCTTTAGCTCTCCGATTTGTACTATCCTCATTCACATGTCTATCATATGTCTCAACTCCTTCGCACCACCTATACTTCTCACGTAAAGTCCTAAACTCCTTCTCCCACATCATATCCAACGCTCCAAACATTGTTTGAATTTTTCTATTGTTAGACATGTGTACCTGCAAAAAATATTTGTAGAACCACAAATCCCTCTCTCTTTTTTCTTTTTTTTTTTTGGCTCACTACAAATACTAACTAGCCACTCCAATGAATAAACGCTCGCACTGAAGTTTTTTCACTAGAATTTTGAGAATCTCTCGAACGTGCGCTCCAACTTTGTATTTGTATCAAACTTTCAGATTCAACTCATGGACACTTGCAACTGTCTCACATAGTCTACACAAAGCCAAGAAATTTATTTTTTTGTGTGTGGACAAACACTTGAAAAAGACTTATAAAGAGACATGAACAAAATTTCAATGAAAAAAAAAAGCATAAATTTTCCAATTTTTATATTTTTTGGGAATTCGATCACCTTTTTTTCTTTTTGACCGAAAACCTTCTTTTTTTTACTACTTGCACGACAAGAACGAAGAATTTGTGCAACAAGAAACATGAAGAACTACTCAAAGATCTTCGAGAATCTCAGAATTCATAAGCACAAAAATAAAAGATTTCAACAAAAATCTTGCGACACAAGAAAACGAATAACCAACAACAGAATATGAAAAACTGACAGATAAAACAGATAGCTTATTTGTTTCAAAACCAAGCCCTGATGATTAGCCACAGAATGATACAAAATGATGCGAATCCGGTTACCCAAGGAAGGTAAACACGAACTAGAGCCAATCGCGCCCTCGATTCAATGAACAACATGATTTCTTTAACCCCTATCTTTAATCTTTGAAAACAAGTAACGTGTATTCGCTCCTAAATCACACGGTTTAGTAACAAATTTCACAAGTAAACAACTTATATCAAACAAACCTTCAAAGAACTTGTCTTTGACAATCCGAGTGGAGAACAATCGACAAACGTCACAAAGTATTAAACTTTTATGAGTTTGATTTGATAAAACAAATAAAAGCGTGCACAAAGCTGAAGCTTTCTTGTCGAGAGAAAAAATCACAAAACCATTCAATTGTTGATCAATAATCTTCCTCAATATGTTTACAAGGTATAATTAACCAAAAACATGGTAAAAATCTTCGAAAACACCAAAATATTGTTTCCATAATTAATTTGCGTCAAAATCTTGAGTTTTTGAATTTTTGTCCGAGGGGGCGAGTTAGGGCGGCAGAAATCCCCGCTAGGGCACGCATGGTGTGCAGGGGCAAGTAAAAATCCATGCTAGGGCGCGCGAGCACGCTGAGGCAGGTGAAAAGCTCTGTGGCGTGCCTTGCTGGGCCCTGGGTGCTGGGACGGGAGAAAATATGCGCTGGGGCGCGCCTGTCTCGGCCTAGATGCCTTCTTTTTTGTCATTAAACACTTGAATGACATTATAATAGCCCCAAACTCGATTGATATTCTTTTGATATCTTGCCCCAAATCTTTGATGAGCTTCCTTAAACTTCTTTCCAATAGTTAGCTCGTATTGCCCAGTTAGATTCATATCAATAACCCATGTGAATATTAAAAAATCATCAATTATTACTAGAGTGTACCTCATTTCCCCTGAGCTCGTTGCAAGTATAGGGCTATATGAAGAAGTTCCAAACATCGAGCTGAGACGGTACAACCTTTGTTTTTTAAAATACATTAACTTGCTTTCCCATTTGAGATGTTGAACGTAACTTATCATTTGAAAAATCAATCTTGAGCAGATCGATTACCAAGCTGTTCTTATTCAGATTACAAATAGTTTTAAAGTTCAGATGATTTAATCGTTTATGCCACAACCAATTTTTATTAGTATTAACGGTTATAAAGCATGTATGATTAGATGATTGTTCAACAGACCATTCTATTTTATAATAATTATTATTACTGTTACCTATCATTGCAATTTTACCTTTTGAAGTCTTGATAGTACAGGTGTGCTTGAGGAACTCTACATTGTATCCATTATCACATAATTGACTAATGTTGATTAAGTTATAACATAAATTTTCAACTGATAATACATCATTTATGATATTGATAATCTTACCATTACCAACAGTCATATCTTTGGAGTCACCTCAAAAAGTGATTATTGAACTTTGATAGTCAATGATTTCTGATAAGAACATGACATTTCCCGTCATATCTCTTGAACAAATCAATCTGTTGTAACTGTAATCACGGATTAAAAATTATTTTGGTACCCACATCTATTTGGGTCCAGAGCAGATTAGGCTTTTTGGAAGCCACACTTGAATTATCCTGACAGATTTTTCATTGCGTGTCTTCAATAGGTTGTATGATTGTGATGTAATCTTGTTAGTGTTGTGTGGTGTATGCTTTACAAAACTATGTTTAGGTCTTTCCTTCTGATCGGTTACCCTATATTTCTTTTGAACTTGTTTGCAATTGTAGTGATGATTATTTCTAACTTCCATAGAATTTTGTCTGGTATAACTCTTACGAGACCAGCTTGATTTGGAATGATGATCATATACATTCTTGCTTAGTCTGTTTCTAAGCCACCTTGAATTAGAATTCTCAAGTTCCACATATCCAAGTCCACGATGCATTCCATTGTTCTTTTGATAGACAAGTTTACAGACTTGAATTTCAGGTTATAAATGTTCATATACTGTGCTCGATCTTACAGAAGCTATGTTTTTATATTTTCATTTCTCTATACACAACTTATTACTTATTTCAGAAAAGTTGCATTCATTAAAAAAAAAAGTCTAAGTTTGATCTATCACGAACTTTTCTTTGACCTTCATGCATCTTTTCAAGTGAAATAGAAGACTTTGTTCAAGTGTTGACTAAATTAGTCAACCTTTGATTTACAGTCATTATTACTTGGATTTCAGACAACATATTTGTAACATCCCAAAAATCAGGTCACGTAAACCGCATGGATGCAAAATTATTTTTAATTGCTTAATTATTTTATTTAATTGATTTTAAATGCTAGCATGATATTTATTACATGATTAAATATGTGATTACATGATTAAATGATTATATGACATGATTTCCTAAAAATAAAGATTTTACCCGAATATTCGATAATAGGCAGGGAAAGGAGACTGGGGACGACCAAGACAAGAATATGTATTTTTATTTAAATATGATTAAAAATGATTTTATTTTTCTAAAAATGTTGGAGTTCGAATTATTTCACGAGTCGAGCTCGATTTTTCTCGGAAATCCATTTTTGGGCAAACAAAGAGTTTTAAAAGATCAAAAATATTATTTTTGGGAAACTTATTTAAAAAATTTTATTATTTAATTAATTAAGTGTTATTGGGCTCAATTTAATTAATTTAAGTAGACCCAATTACCCTTAAATATGCAAGCCCAAAACCAAAAGCCCATTTAACATGTTAATTAAATTATAAATAAGTATTTTAGGTCTTCTAAACCTCATAATTCAGCCTCCATCAGCCGTGAAACACCTTGCACATACAATTCAGATTTTCGAAAATAGGAGGAAAGAAAAGGGCTTGTGTTCTTCGTCGTCCGATCGTCCAACGTCGCACCCTTGCCGAAGATCGTATATTCGAGCGTTATAAACGCAAAGGCATGTTTCCTAAACTCTTTTAACATCATACAAATCATAATATGCTTGATTTAATTGTTTTTGCATGAAAAAAATAGGTGTTTGAATATTTTTACGGTAGAACGTTTATTTTCGAAAATACGTTTTTTTTACGCTTTTATTAAAAACGCTTTTGAATCCAACGTTTACACTACCAATACATGATAAAATATGAATAAAAACTTGACCAAAACATGATAAATTAATAAGAAATAAGCTGGAAAACCGTGAGATTTATTTTGAAAAGGGACCGTGAGTGCATGGCTTGTGTGTGTCTTCAAGTTTCGGCTACTGTTGCATGGGGTCATGGGGCTCGACCAGGTGTGGAGGCTGGGTCCTAAGGGTCATGGTCTAGGTCTGGGTTAGGTCCTAGGGCGGCTAGGGTTCGAGCTAGGGGCTGGGGAAGAGTCCACATGAAGTGGGACTCTCCCCCATGCGCGGCGTACAGCAGGGGCTTCGGGAGAGGGCTGCGCGGGGCTAAGGCCGAGCTGGGTAGGTCCATCAGGATCCTAGGATCATGGGCAGGGGTCAGGCCAGGGGCTGGAGTGGCTGGGCTAGTGGTTGGCTCGAGCAAAAGTTGGGACCGTGAAGAGAAGTGTTGGCAATTGATGAAAAATACTTTGACAATAAAATATTGAGAGACAATACAAAGAACAGAGAACTTTGTCAATTCACTTCACTTATTAAAATGTCAAGTACAACCACATATTTAAATAGTACTAGAATAACAATAAATGCTATAAACAAGGACCATACACCCATAACTAGATACTGTAACATAAATTATTTGACCATAAACTTATTGACTTGTTCTATACGAGAACTCTAGATTAACAGACAAACAAACTCCTAAAAATCAGCAATCATTATTTGAATCATTCAATCAACACTCCCGCTTGATTCAAAATTACAAACTCCTAGCTGTGACATAAAAAACTGATGCTTGGCTTGAGGAAGTGACTTTGTGAATATATCAGCTGTTTGCTCATTCGTGCCGCAAAACTTCAGCATAATTTTTTGATTGGTTACCAGCTCTCGAATGAAATGATGTTGCACATATATATGCTTGGTTCTACCATGGAAAGCTGGGTTCTTACTCATTGCAATCGTAGACATGTTGTCACAAAAAATTTTTGTAGCTTCCTTTTGCTCAAATCCCAAATCAGAAAGTAGTTTTCTAAGCCACAAGGCTTGTCGTGCTGCTGAACTTGCTGCTGTATACTCTGCTTCAGATGATGACAGAGCGATTGTTTCTTGCTTCTTTGAACTCCAAGTCACAGCTCCAGATCCAAGGCTAAAGGTATTGCCCGAAGTGCTCCTTCGATCATCCAAACATCCTGCCCAGTCGCTGTCAGTAAACCCATTTAATTTGAAATTCATCGCTTTAGAATACCAGATACCCAAGTCAATTGTTCCAGCCACGTATCGAAGGATCCTTTTTGCTGCACCAAAGTGTTGCTTTGTGGGACTATGCATAAATCTGGACACAACACTAACTGGAAAAGCAATGTCAGGTCGAGTATGCGTCAAATAATTTAAACCACCAACTAAACTTCGAAACAAATTTGGATTAGCTTTTTCTGTTCCATCTTCACGCTGTAGCTTTTCATTAATATTCATTGGTGTAATTGCTACTTCACAATCGCTCATATTAATTTTCGTCAAAAGATCTGCAGCATATTTCTTTTGACACACAAAAATTCCTTCTTCACATTGCTTCACCTCAAGCCCCAAAAAATATTGTAGCAAGCCCAAATCTGTCATCTCAAAATTTCTCATCATGCAAGACTTAAAATCATCAATTAATAATTTTGAGGAACCCATATAAATCATATCGTCAACATATAGACAAACTACCAAAAAGTCTCCATTTCCTTGTCTCTTCACATAAAGAGTGGGCTCATTCTCACTTCTTGTGAATCCGTTATTATGGAAAAAAGAATCAATTTTACCATACCAAGCGCGAGGAGCTTGCTTTAAACCGTAGAGAGCTTTCCTTAACCGGTAGACTTTGTCTTCGCTGCCATTGATAACAAAGCCTTGAGGTTGAGACACAAAAACCTCCTCTTCCAAAACACCATTCAAAAAGGCAGATTTCACATCGAATTGATAAACAGGCAATTGCAATTGAGCAGCGACAGCCAAAAAAATTCTTACAGTCTCGAATCGAGCAACCGGAGAAAAAGTCTCGTCATAGTCTATACCTTGTTGTTGTGAGTATCCCTTGACAACAAGCCGAGCTTTTCGTTTTTGAATGCTTCCATCAGCATTATACTTTTTTCGGAACACCCACTTGAGTCCTATAACATTTTTGTCTTTTGGAACATCAACCAACACCCACGTTGCATTTTTCTCAATGGATTGTATCTCTTCTGCCATAGCAACCTGCCAATCATATTGTTTTGCTGCTTCTTCAAAACAAGTTGGGTCAGAGACATATAAGGCAAAGCTACAAGAATCATATATTTCTTTTATAGATCTTAATTTCTTTGGTGGTGTCTCACTAGAGGACCCAAGTAATGGAGAACTTGGTGAACTTGTGAAACCACTATAACCAGTTGATAAATTAATTGGACTTGAAAGTAGTTTTTCTTCAAATGATGGTGTTTCTGTTTTCCGAATTTCAATATCTGTCAGAACTTGAACATTGTCTTCTTTATGAACATTCCAATTCCAGCTACTTTCTTCATTGAACACAACATTCCTGCTAATGATCACTTTGCCACTTATGGGATTATACAGACGATAAGCTTTGGATTGATGACTATATCCAATGAAAATACATTTTTCAGATTTTTTTATCAAGCTTAGAACGAATATTAACCAAAGCATATGCTATACAACCAAAGACTTTTAAGTGGCCTACTCGAGGCTTCTTGCCCTTCCATGCTTCATAAGGTGTCCGATTCAAAACAGCCTTTGTTGGAGAGATATTCAAAAGATATACTGCTGTTGCAACTGCTTCTCCCCACAACTCATCTGGAATTCCCTTTGCTTTAAGCAGGCTTCTAGCCATTTCCACAACCGTTCGATTTTTTCGTTCCGCAATGCCATTTTGTTCCGGTGAGTATGGTGCTGTAAGTTCTCTGCGAATACCATTCTCATCGCAAAAATTAATAAAATCATTAGATAAGAATTCACTGCCTCGATCGGTTCGTAGTGCTTTTATGTTGTTTCCATTTTGCTTCTCCACCAATGCCTTAAATTTCTTAAATTTCTCAAAAGTTTCAGATTTGAATTTCAAGAAATAAATCCAACTCATGCGGCTGTAATCATCAGTAAACATCAAAAAATACTTACTTCCACCAATTGACTCAGTCTTCATTGGCCCACACAAAATCAGCATGCACAAGTTCAAGACAATTTGAAGCTCTCCATGATTTTCCAACTGGAAATGATCTCCTGTTCTGTTTCCCATAAACACATCCTTCACAAAAATCAAGTTCACCTATTTTTGGTAAGCCAACTACCATTTTTTTTCTCTCAAAACTTTCAAACCATTCACATTCAAATGCCCATAACGTAAATGCCATAGTTTAGCCTCATTATTCCCTGAAACAACTAGAGCATTGTTCTCAAAATTTGATACATCAAGGGGAAACATTCTGTTTTGTGTCATACAAACAGCTGCCAAGAGTTGACCCATTTTCTTATCATGAATAGCACATGCATCGCCATCAAAAGCAATTGAATAACCACTAGTCATCAATTGTCAAACACTTAACAAATTATGAGCTAAACTAGGCACAAATTGTACATCATGGATGAGTTTTGCATTACCTTGCACAGTTTTGATAGTGATTGTGCCATTTCCCTCAACTTGGACTTGCTTGTTATCACCGAGCCGAACTACACTTTTATGTGTCTCATCAAGATCTTTAAACAAGGATCTTGAACTAGACATATGATTTGAGCATCCACTATCAATATACCAAACACTACTTATGGCATTAGTGATGGGAGAATGAGCTATGAACAACTTACTTTCCTGATTTTCTTTTTCCACTTTTTCGGTGAAATTGACGTTGTTTTGCTCTTCTCTCTGCTTTGTCCAACAGTCAGCTTCCTTATGGCCATTCAACTTGCAATATCGGCATTGTATTGTACTCTTGTGTTGACGGAAGTTAAAAAATTGACCTCTACCTCTCCCGCCACCACGATCTTGACCATAGGAGTTACCTATGCTTCTGCCTCTGCCTCTGCCTCTACCAGCGCCTGCTGAATCTTCTGATTTTGCCTTGTAAGAAGACTCTCCTTTCACTTGAAATGCTTTTTCCTCAACCTTGTCATGTGTTCTGTTAAGCCTAGCTTCATGGGCTAACAGAGAACTCATTAATTCATCAAATGTATAAATTGATGGGTCCTTTGACTCTTCAATTGCAGCAACAACATGATCAAATTTTGATGTTAAACTTCTCAAGATTTTACATACAACAATCTCATCAATAATATTTTCACCATATGATTTCATTTGATTAACAATCCCAGATACTCTAGACAGATAATCTTGCACAGATTCTTTTTCTTGCATAACCAATGTTTCAAAATCTCGACGAAGAGTTTGCAATTTTACAACTATTACCTTTTTGTCCCCCATATACTCTTGCCTTAAAATCTGCCATGCCTCACGAGAAGTAAGTTGCTGCAGCAATTCTAGGAAATATTTCATCATCAAGAGCTTGTTGAATCATGAAAAGAGCCTTGGAATCTTTCTTGCGATTCTCTCGCATCTGTTGGTCGGGCTCGCCTGATTTTTTTCTTCAAACCCATTATCTACTAGGTCCCATAGCTCTTGAGATTTGAAGAGAGTTTGCATTTTGAGGCTCCAAAAATTATAATTTACTCCTTTAAAAATTGGAATCAGGGATTGAGCTACAGTGTTTGTACCATTTGCAGACATGGCTTTACTGTAGATTTCTCTTACTTTTCTCCCTTTTTTTCTTTTTTCTCTCACTCACTTTGCTTTCGTTTTTTTTATTTTAAGAAAGTTACCGAACCTGTGGCTCTGATACCACAAATGTTGGCAATTGAGGAAAAATACTTTGACAATAAAATATTGAGAGACAATACAAAGAACAGAGAACTTTGTCAATTCACTTCACTTATTAAAATGTCAAGTACAACCACATATTTAAATAGTACTAGAATAACAATAAATGCTATAAACAAGGACCATGCACCCATAACTAGATACTGTAACATAAATTATTTGACCATACACTTATTGACTTGTTCTATACGAGAACTCTAGACTAACAGACAAACAAACTCCTAAAAATCAGCAATCATTATTTGAATCATTCAATCAACAAGAAGCAACCACGTGCAGGCTGCTGTCTTGAATCGTGTGGTGCGCTGCAGGGGTTCAAGGTTAGGGGCTGGGCTGGGTCGAGTTTGGGCGTGGTCCAGGGATGGTTAGGGTCGTGTGGGCTCAGTGGTGACTCGGCTGGAAGAGCCCATGCTAGCTAGGAGTCTTGGGCGTAGTGGAAAGCATGTGCGCAGGTGTGGGTTGGATTCCAGGCGAGCTTGAGCGAGTTAGGGGCTAGGTCCAAGGGTCAGGGATGGTCAAGAGGGTGCCTAGGTAGGTTGGCTTGGTTTTGGCTCAAAGTGGCTCGGGCGTGGCTCGAGTAAATTGGGAGATGGCTCAATGGTTTCGATTAGGTGTCATATTTCGAATTTAATAAGGAAAAATTGAATCCATGGGTCCATGGGTGTGGTTCATGACTTGGAAGGGTAGAATATATCTTAAAAATATTATGTTTAAAATTTGGAATCAAAATAATGAGTTTTGGAATTTTCCGGGATTTAATCGCCGCTCGAAACGTTAATTAACAAATTAATTGAAACACCTAGTTTTAAGCTTTATAAAATTATGCAAAATTAGGTTTAAGCTTAAATAATTATTAAAATTCTAAGTTTTTAATTTGAGAATTTTATATTAAGGTTTGGTTTAATTCGTGATTAAAACGCATTAATATGTTGTATTTAAAGATTAAATTAAAAGTCATCGTTTTATGCCAAATAAAAATATGACAAAATTCATATAAGATTAAATAATTATTTAAAATAATTCCATGTCATTAAAAGTGAGAAAAAGATAAATTCGAGAATTGTTACGTCGAGGGACAAAACGATCTTTTTACACTTAGGAAAATACGAAAACGCTTGGCAGCGTCCCGAAGGATCATAACGCATGTTAAATGATATTATATGATTTATTATGATGATTTTGATGATAATATTTATTTTTATGATTTATGGTAAAGCTGTGCAATTTATACTGTTTAAAATGCTATTTTTGGAAAGCTGTCTTATTTTATGATTTTAAAAAAAAAAGAAAAAATATTTTGAGGAATGTGAATTGACTGTGACAAAAGATATGATATATTGTATATTATTTTGTGGGAATGACGTGAGGGCCAAGGCCCCAAAAGGAGTCCATATACGGGCCAAGGCCCCAGAGAGATCCCGTTTACGGGCCAAGACCCCAGAGGGACCCCGTGTATGGGAAAAGGCACCAGAGAGATCCTGACGATCGTATTTCTACGGTGGAGCCTAATGCACACCCCCATGGACCATGTGGAGCTAAAACTGCAATCGACCAAAGGATAAAAGCTAGTCACTTTCAAGGATCAAACTTCACCCAAAATGATATGTGATTGAAAGCTTATGCTAAAAAATGATTTTTATGATATAGGATTCATGATGAGGATTAAAGCTTATTTTAAATGATTTTTAAAAGATATATTTACGCTTACAGATATTTTAAAATGATTTTACTATTTATGATTTAATTATGCTTAAATGATTTTTAATAGTTTATTTATGTTCAAAAGATTATTTTAAATAAACATATCATTTTTAAATGTCTGTGGATGTACATGTATTATTTGTTATCCATGTTTAGAACGTGTTAAGTTTTTAGACTCACTAGGTTTGTATGATGCATGATTTGATGATTTTCGGAGGCGGTGATGATTGAGTCGATCGAGTGCAGCAGTACACACCCGATGACATTTATGTTTCCGCACTAGCTAGATAGATTTATGATTTAAAGATTTTGCCAATGATTTTTATTAGAGATATTTTTATGCTTAATTTTATTGTTAACCGATCTTTTTAAAGGTCGATTTATGAATTTTTTGTTAGCCGATGATTTAGGATTCTATTTCATGCACTAGTGATTTAAATTGTTAAATTATTAAGATTCATGATTATGTTAAATTATTTTATTTAGTTTAGTATTTAGAATTTATGATTAGAAAAAAAATTAAGGTCGTTTCGGTTGGTATCAGAGCCAAGGTTTTCCCCAAAGGGTTGTGTACTGTCACTTCGAGAAGCTCAAGAAGTCATGCCTCAAATATGTGAGTTTTTATTGCTTTATATTTTATATGCTTAAATTCTTTTAAATGTTTATATGATACATGATATAAATGTTAGTTGCATGCTTCATGTAAAATGATTAATGTATGAGGGGTAGTTGAATTTATGTGGTTATCGAAAAACTTAGAAAAAAAATAGGCTGTATGCACTATTCGAGCTGGATTTAGGAGTCAACTTTGGGAGAATTTTGGGTTAGAATTGCAGTATTCAAGATTTTGAGGACCAAATTGAAGAATAAAATTTAAGTTAGAAGGAACCTAAGCTTTGCAATCATCAAATTAAAGATAATTTTGAGGACGAAATTCAATTTAAGGGGAAGAATTGTAACGTCTCAAAAATCAAGCCACGTAAACAACATGGATGCAAAATTATTTTTAATTGCTTAATTGTTTTATTTAATTGATTTTAAATGCTAGCATGATATTTATTATATGATTAAATATGTGATTGCATGATTAAATGATTATATGACATAATTTCATAAAAATAATGATTTTACCCGAATATTCGATAATAGGCATGGAAAAGGAGACCGGGGACGACCAAGACAAGAATATGTATTTTTATTTAAATATGATTAAAAATGATTTTATTTTTCTAAAAATGTTGGAGTTCGAATTATTTCACGAGTCGAGCTCGATTTTTCCCGGGAACCCGGTTTTGGGCAAATAAGAAGTTTTAAAAGATCAAAAATATTATTTTTGGGAAACTTATTTTAAAAAATTTTATTATTTAATTAATTAAGTGTTATTGGGCTCAATTTAATTAATTTAAGTAGGTCCAATTACCCTTAAACATGCAAACCCAAAACCAAAAGCCCATTTAACTTGTTAATTAAAATATAAATAAGTGTTTTAGGTCTTCTAAACCTCATAATTCAGCCTCCATCAGCCGTGAAACACATTGCACACACAATTCAGATTTTCGAAAATAGGAGGAAAGAAAAGGGCTTGTGTTCTTCGTCGTCCGGTCGTCCAACGTTGCACTTTCGTCGAAGATCGTATATTCGAGCGTTATAAATGCAAAAGCACGTTTCCTAAACTCTTTTAACATCATACAAATCATAATATGCTTGATTTAATTGTTTTTGCATGAAAAAAATAGGTGTTTGAATATTTTTACGGTAGAACGTTTATTTTCGAAAATACGTTGTTTTTAAGCTTTTATTAAAAACGCTTTTGAATCCGACGTGTATGCCGCCAATACATGATAAAATATGAATAAAAACTTGACCAAAACATGATAAATTTATAAGAAATAAGCTGGAAAACCGTGGTATTTATTTTGAAAAGGGACCGTGAGTGCATGGCTTGTGTGCGTGTCTTCAAGTTTCGGCTACTGTTGCATGGGGTCATGGGGCTCGACCAGGTGTGGAGGCTGGGTCCTAAGGGTCATGGTCTAGGTCTGGGTCAGGTCCTAGGGCGGCTAGGGTTCGAGCTAGGGGCTGGGGAAGAGTCCACGTGAAGTGGGACTCTCCCCCATGCGCGGCGCACAGCAGGGGCTTCGGGAGAGGGCTGCAGCAGGGCTAAGTTCGAGCTGGGTAGGTCCATCAGGGTCCTAGGATCATGGGCATGGGTCGGTCCAGGGGCTGGAGTGGATGGGCTAGTGGTTGGCTCGAGCAAAAGATAAGACCGTGAAGAGAAGCAACCACGCGCAGGCTGCAGGGGTTCAAGGTCAGGGGCTGGGCTGGGTCGAGTTTGGCCGTGGTCCAAGGATGGTTAGGGTCGTGTGAGCTCAGTTGTGGCTCGTCTGGAAGTGCCCATGCTAGCTAGGAGTCTTGGGCGTAGTGGAAAGCATGTGCGCAGGTGATGGGTTTGATTCCAGGCGAGCTTGAGCGAGTTAGGGGCTAGGTCCAAGGGTCACGGATGGTCAGGAGGGTGCCTAGGTGGGTTGGATAGGGTTTGGCGCGAGGTGGCTCGGGCGTGGCTCGAGTAAATTGGGAGATGGCTCGGTGGTTTCGATTAGGTGTCATATTTCGAATTAAATAAGGAAAAATTGAATCCATGGGTCCACGGGTTTGGCTCATGACTTGGAAGGGTAGAATATATCTTTAAAATGTTATGTTTAAAATTTGGGATCAAAATAATGAGTTTTGGAATTTTCCGAGATTTAATCGCCGCTCGAAACGTTAATTAACAAATTAATTGAAACACATAGTTTTAAGCTTTATAAAATTATGAAAAATTAGGTTTAAGTTTAAATAATTATTAAAAGTCTAAGTTTTTAATTTGAGAATTTTATATTAAGGTTTGGTTTAATTCGGGATTAAAACGCATTAATATGTTGTATTTAAAGATTAAACTAAAAGTCATCGTTTTAAGCCAAATAAAAATATGACAAAATTCATGTAAGCTTAAATAATTATTTAAAATAATTCCATGTCATTAAAAAGGAGAAAAAGATAAATTCGAGAATTATTACGTCGAGGGGCAAAACGATCTTTTTACACTTAGGAAAATACGAAAACGCTTGGCAGCATCCCGAAGGATCATAATGCATGTTAAATGATATTATATGATTCATTATGATGATTTTGATGATAATATATATTTTTATGATTTATGGTAAATATGTGCAATTTATACTGTTTAAAATGCTATTTTTGGAAAGCTGTCTTATTTTATGATTTTTAAAGAAAAGAAAAAATATTTTTAGGGATGTGAATTGACTGTGAGAAAAGATATGATATATGATTTTGTGGGGATGACGTGAGGGCCAAGGTCCCAGAGGGAGCCCATATACCAGCCAAGGCCCCAGAGGGACCCCGTTTACGGACCAAGGCCCAGAGGGACCCCGTGAATGGGAAAAGACCTCAGAGGGATCTCGACGATCGTATTTTCACGGTGGAGCCTAGTGCACACCCCAATGGACCATGTGGAGCTAAGACTGCAATCGACCAAATGATAAAAGCTAGTCACTTTCAAGGATCAAACTTCACCCAAAATGATATGTGATTGAAAGCTTATGATAAAAAATGATTTTTATCATACAGGATTCATGATGATGATTAAAGCTTATTTTAAATGATTTTTAAAAGATATATTTATGCTTTACAGATATTTTAAAATGATTTTACTAATTATGATTTAATTATGCTTAAATGATTTTTAATAGTTTATTTATGTTCAAAAGATTATTTTAAATAAAAATATGATTTTTAAATGTGTGTGGATGTATATGTATTATTTGTTATCCATGTTTAGAACGTGCTGAATATTTAGACTCACTAGGTTTGTATGATGCAGGATTTGATGATTTTTGGAGGCGGTGACGATTGAGTCGATCGAGTGCAGCAGTACACACTCGAGGGCCTTTATGTTTTCGCACTAGCTAGATAGATTTATGATTTAAAGATTTTGCCAATGATTTTTATTAGAGATATTTTTATGCTTAATTTTATTGTTAGACGATCTTTTTAAAGGTCGATTTATGAATTTTTTGTTAGCCGATGATTTAGGATTCTATTTCATGCACTAGAGATTTAAATTGTTAAATTATTATGATTCATGATTATGTTAAATTATTTTATTTAGTTTAGTATTTAGAATTTATGATTAGAAAAAAAAAAAATTAAGGTTGTTTCAATATTATCATTTTCAGTCATGAGCATATTAAATTTTGTCTTAAGACTAGCTAGTTCATTGAGTTGTTCAAAGCTCGAGCTGCTAAACTTTTCTGTTAGACATTTTTTTTCTCCTTTGACTTTCTCAAATGTTTGTGAAAGTCTTCTGTGATCCATTACCATCTCATTTAGTACATTGATCAGACTGTCTCGTGTGAATTTATCAGAAGTAAAATCTAATACCTTATCAAGGTAGGATTCTTGATCTTCGTCAGCCATTAGACACTTAAATGATTCCTCGTCACTATCACTGGAGTCATCATCTGAGCTGTTGGTTTCTGATTCTGTCTCAACCCACTTGCTCTTACTTTCTTTTGCTATTAACACCTTCGGTTCTCTCTTTCTTCTAAAGGAATTATTCTCGTCTTTGGGTCTTCTTTTGTCAGATGATTTCTTGTCATCCTTCTTTGGTATAATGCAATCAGCAATGAAGTTCACATGTTCTGCCACAATTAAAACAAATTTGATCTGAAGAGTTTTATTTTTTGTTTAAGTTGTTCTTTTTCACTACAAGAAATTCTGCATACAACAACGCACAAAAACCGTTGTCGTAAAAACCGTTGTCGTATTTTTTTTCACAACGGTTTTATCGAAAACCGTTGTCTTTGGGGGTCAAAGACAACGGTTTTTGGGATCAATGACAACGGTTCTATAGAACCGTTGTCTTTGAGCGTTTTTTTGGGTCAACGACAATGGTTCTATGAACTGTTGTCGATTAGCATTTTTTTTGGACAATTGACAACGGTTTGAAGAAACCGTTGTCGATTAGCGTGGTTTTTTTGACAAACAACAACGGTTTTGGAAAACGTTGCCATATTTAGCGACGGTTATTCGCGACGGTTTTTGAAATAACCGTCGCTAATTTTAGCGTGGTTTTTTTGACAAACTACAACGGTTTTGGAAAACGTTGCAATATTTAGCGACGGTTTAAATAACCGTCGCTAATTTTAAAAACCGTCGCTACGTTTAAATTCACGACGGTTGTGAAATAACCGTCGCTAAGTTTAGCGACTGTTTTAAAAAAATCCGTCGCATCTTTAAATTTAGCGACGGTTTTGACAAACCAGTTGCTAAAATTAGCGACGGTTTGAATCCAAACCGTTGCCAAATAAAAATATGCGACGGTTTATCATTGGCGACGGTTTAACCAAAACTCGTCGCAAACTGTCTATAATATCTCTAATTTCGTCTCATTTTCCTCCACAACACTTCAGAACACTTAAAATTTTTCTCTTTTACACCATTTTATCACTTCACACAACACTTAAAATTTTTTTCACCACTTCATAACACTTAAAATTTTTCTCTCTTACACCATTTCATCACTTCACACAACACTTAAAATTTTTTTATCTTACACAATTTTATCACTTTCACACAACACGTAAAATTTTTCTTAACCACTTTATAACACTTAAAATTTTTCTCTTTTACACGATTTTACTACTTCACAACACTTAAAATTTTTTTCTTTTACACGATTTTAGTTTGGATTATTAGTTTCTTTTAGATTTATTAAATTATTAAAAGTATTTTTTTATTTTTCGAAACAAATTAGCGACGGAACTCTTGAAAGATGACCGTCGCTAACATTAGCGACGGTCGTAATTGCTACCGTCTCTAATTTTAAATTAGCGACGGTGTATAAAACCGTCGCTGATTTAACTAGCGACGGTTTATATAACCGTCGCTAATTTAAAATTAGCGACAGGTAGCAATCACGACCGTCGCTATTTTTACTTGCGACGATTTTTAAAACCGTTTCAAATTTGATCTGCCACAATTCATTGAACGGACTTTCAACAACACCCTCAGTTACAACAGTTTTTAAATGGCTACGACAACGGATAAAATCCGTTGTCGTTTGCCGTTTTTGTAGTAGTGTTTATATGAGTTTTGAAGATTAGAATGATTCTTCTTCATGAATTTCCCAAACGTTTTGAAAACTTGTGACATAGTTCATTACTCAGTTGTTCTGCTGACTTGGATGGGGATTCTTATATTGAGACAAGGGCTTTTGTAACAGGTGGAACATATGGTTCTTTTTCATTTCTGGTTTCCAGCTCGAATTCACAGACTTTCAGATCACTAGACAAATCATGTAACTTGAGTTTGTTAAGATCTTTTGACTCCCTCATGGTTATGGTCTTGACGTCTCACTCTCTTGGTAAGGCTCTCATCACTTTAAGTACAACCCATCTATTGTTGTAGTCTTTCCCAAGAGCTGCCAGCTCGATTGCTATGTTGTCGAACATTTCATCAAATTCGTTCATTGTTTTTCCCGCCTTCGTCTTGACATTATCAAATTTTTGAATGGCCACCATCAGCTTGTTCTCTGTCTGATCATTTCCTTCACAGAGTTGAGTTAGCTTTTCTCATATTTCTTTAACAGTTGAACATGTTTTAATTTTGCTAAACATATTTTTATCTAATGACTTATAAAAGATATATTTTGCAACATTATCCAGATTTGTTTTCTTTTTGTCCTTGACAGTCCATTCCATCCTGGGTTTCTCTACCATTGGAGGAGCATCATCTATTACAACAACGGATGTGTTTGCTTTCATAATCTTCATCGGTCTATCTGTGATGACATACCACATATCATCATTTTGAGCTGATAGATGTATGTGCATTCAAATTTTTAAATCTTCATATTCTTCTTTTGAAAACATAGGAATTTTTTAAAGGAGATCATTTGATGTATAAGATATTCACATATTGGAATAAGCCACTCTGATACCACTTTTTAGGATCGAAGATAATAATTTAGATGGGGTGAATGAACTGTTATGCAAACTATGTCAAATAATGCTAAGCTTAAGCTGTGTTCATAACTCAAGTCAATATTCCAATCAAATTGAATAATTTGATCTACTAGAAAATTGTTCTAAATAGAGATACTGCTTAGATTACTTAGTAAGTATGATATAAAAAATTAATTGCTCAATTTTCTTCAGCTCACTTATCATCACTGATGATAGTCTTAGCATCACACATAAATTGTAGTAAATAAAGAGGCAAGAAGTTGTTTATGAAAGTTTGAAGGCTAAGCTTCTATGTCTTCCCTTCTTCCGTTTCCAAAAAGATTCCACTAGAAGATTTTATAAGTACAACTTGTGCAAACCCACTTTTCAGCTCGGTTCCACAACCCTAATAAGCCGAAATTCCTAGCACTCTTTTCTTCAACTTGATCTGTTCAGAAGCAAACTTCTGACAATTACAATTGATTCTCACAATATAACACTCGTGTGTAAAAGATAAATGAGAATACAAAGTGCACAATATTGATCCTTAATCGATCTGATGGGAAATCGAGTGTGTGCAAGAACAGCTTAAAGATGTATCTTTTGAGGGACGTTGTGCGATTTGAATGCTTGATGAAGATTGATAAATCAATAGTAGTTTTTCCGAGATCTCTTCCGTCTTGATGCATTTCTTATTTATGGGTGTTGATCCCCAACAACAATAAATATATCTGGTACTCACATATGTACTGAGTAGCCGACATTTATGTTGATATAGGCACGTGTCCTAATTGTTTTCTCAAATATAGTATCGGTTATTTCAAATTCTTTAGACATTAACTGAAAGGAGTAACCAACAGTTCTTCTTTTTGTTTATTCATGTCGTCAAATTTATCAAAAACTCATAGATAACAGAGCATGTTGACATACTGGTCTTCGAGTTGATCTGTTATGTTCAAACAACTTGGTTCAAGTCGTGTTGATGAATAAACTCTATCATATCGAAATAGTTGAACAAGTCTTCTAGTTCAGTTTAGCTGGTAACAACGAATATTGATCATCATACTTGTTGTCTTGTTTTTAATAGTCTGCATTAATATGAGTTTGAGTATTCGATTATAGTATATCAATCATCACCTTAGTAATTCGAGGGAAAAAATAAACTGAAAAGATGAGTTTAACCAATAAACTAAGGCCAAATCAATGGAAAACTTTCATAAATTTGGGAAATGAGAATTTTAAAGTCAATAACAAAATTAAGTGAAAATTACAATTTTGATGTTATATATTTGCTTAGCCGTGGTTCTATATCTTTCAAATTTATACAATTTTAGTTATTATAAAATTTTAGTCTTAATTTAAAATCTATCAAATTTATTTAAAATTTGAAATTTTAATTTTTTTTATTAAAATTGCAAAAATGCATAGATACATATTAAAAATAAAATTGGATAATATAAAATACCAAATCAAAATAATGAATATACTGAAACACATTTGTAATTTTATACATCAGAATTTTGGAGAGTTTTAGCTAGATAATTAAAGTTGGGATAAAACTTGGGATTTATAGAAATTGAAATTTAAAATCTTTAGGTAAAATTCTAGGAGCTGTGATTTAATTANTAATAAATTTATAAATATTAATGTATTTTTTTAGACTTCATACAAATTACTATTATTTTTATTTATCATTTCAAAATTACAATTTACTCCTACACTAATTTTTTACACGAATTTCATAATTAAAATATAAACTTTATTTAAATATAAAGAACTTGAAAAACAATACGATATTTTTTACTTTTTCTTATTTGATTTTTGAGACTTCACACATCTATTGCTACTATTAAAAGATCTTTAATTTTTTTTATGTTTTTAATTCATCATTTCAAAATTAAAGTCTAATCTCACAATAATTTCACAATTATAATATGATCCTTATTTAAATGTAATAAATTTAGATATAAACAATATAATTATTTTAAAAGTAGGTATCGTTTGAGATGGTCTCACGAATCTTTATCTGTGAGATGGGTCAACCTTACCGATATTCACAATAAAAAATAATATTCTTAGCATAAAAAGTAATACTTTTTCATTGATGACCAAAATAATAGATCTGTCTCACAAAATACGATCTTTGAGATCGTCTCATACAAGTTTTTGCTTTATTTTAAATATAATAAATTTAAGCAACAGGTATTTATGAAAAAAAGACCATACAAACCATGTCTTTAATAATAATTGTACGGTTACAACAAATTTTTTGTTCGGACCCTAAAGCTAGTTTATAATTTTGAGTCATCAAAATCCACGAAATGAATCGGATGATGATCGATGTAAGAACAAGCCGGAGATGAACATAACGATCAACTTCAAGCAAATCAAGAAATGTAAAAATCTATTCTCAGGACAAACCACAATTATTACCACGCTAATGTTGAAAACAATAAACAGCTACTTCATAACACCAGATATTTTCTTACCGGTGTTGGACTCGTTTCCATGTGTTACACAAGCAGAATTGATTCTCGCACCTCAGGCAGCTCGCATCCTTCCGAGGCGTACCGAGTTCACGTAATCCAGTGGGCTGTGGTCAGAGAGACCAGGGAGTCCTAGTCCTACTACCCTCAGCAGAAACGATTCCCAGCTCTCTCTATACTCAGGTCCATGCATGTAACCAAGTATGAAACTTCTAAACAACTCCCATGCAGCATTCAGATACTCCGGAATTAGGAATAGTATACCGAAGTAGTTTCTGTTCGGTTCTTCAGTAAGAATCTGCACAACATCAAGATAACGTAGATGTGTCAAGTGTATACTTCAAGATTCCATGAAAACTATGCAGGAGATTTCTTAGTTCTTACTTGCTCTTCGTAGAGGCCATTGTAGTACAGGCAGATACCAAAATGCTTGTACAAGAAGGTTTTATTGTCGTAAGGCAATCTTGGAACGAGATCGTTGCAATATACGACCCTGAAGTATTTGGCACCAGGATGTTCCAGATGAGCTTCCATATACCGTCCAAACTGTCTGTTACCTACCCTTGGCTGTCCGTATGTGTAAACAGCCAATAAACGCTGCATCAGCTCCATCTCCTCGTGTAGGACAAGAACGGCCGGGAACAATATAGCTAAGGCCCCTCCCAAACTATGCCCTGTAACCACAAATTGTGCGTTCTTGTGCTCTTTTAATAAGTCCTTGAGTTTAGTTCTGACAGCATAATATGCCGTCATCTCTACCATTTCTGGTATTAGCTGCTTCTTAGCACCATCAGGCTCTTCTAAAGGGGTAGGTGATATGCCTTTCGCTTTTAGTTGGTGGTGAAACGTGGAGGGGTTAACTCTGTCGCCCAAACCCAAGGCCTCTAGAAAACCCATATGAACTTTTCCCAGTTTGGGTATCTCGTACCAAGAGTAGTCGAAATCGGTGATCCAGTCATCAGCATCAAATGGCTCTGTGCCCCGGAAACTGATGAGTATCAGATTTGCATCTATTGGCTTATCACACATGATGAAAACTTGGGTGGACCTCTCTTTCTGATAATCTGATGCAAAAAAACCAGGTATACCAATATTAATGAGATACCAGAAAATAGTTTCACTTGAAACCATAGAGTTCATGTCTCTTAGTTATTACCGTTCCAGCAGTTGTAGAAGTCAACAAAATGCATCTGGAAACAAATACACAAGATCATAGAGGTTATTACCAATAAATGTGTATTACTCAATTATTTACCAGAGATTTTAGGGCGAGGGATCCAACCTTCCAATGAAGATTTACGACATTTCGAACAACCTTAGCATTCTCATAAGCTAGTTTTGAAGCCATCATACATAGATCCATTAGAGCCCTATTTCCAATCTCTGTTATCCAAGTTTCCCTCTCAGCATCGGGCAGCATCTCAATGTTATATAGGTCTATACGTCCATCTATATGTCCGATTGCACTTATGAATGTTTCTGAGTCTCTTTTTGGCATTACCACACGTCCTATACAAAGCAGGATAGACATCAAGAAACACGGTGTCCCGAAGCCAAGAATTGCATAATACACGTAGATTTCTAGTCAATGCATTGAAGATATCACGGTTTGGGAATAACAAAAATAGTTTGAGCAGAATATGGAGTGAAAATTAAAGCAAGAATTAACCTTTAAAAGAAAACGATATATTACCACACATACAGTGCTTTTAGAACATGACAATCTTCTATGCACAATATTTGTAGCTCGTTGAATTGGATGGTCAAAACACCACTTGAGTGCGCAATAGGTGAGCTATAATATCTTTTAAAACTACACGAATAAGATTAATTTATCTTATTTTTCCGATGAAGATGATGACTTTACACCTCTTCCGAAATTGATTTTAAGAACTAAACATACTAAGCTCATCTACTCGGGAAGTAAATTGATCTAATCAATCCATTTCCATTTCATTAACCAGAGCTCCGTTAATTTATTGGTCAAGATTGAGTAGAATCCGATCTCCAACTCCAATGTCCAATGTGTCAACACAACACTTGCTGGTGGCCTTATTTTTTTATCCCCATGTCCCGGAAAGCTCAATCTCATTTTATGCCAACGACACATGTTTATCCAAAGCTGGCGAAAAGAATTTCGAAGTAAATCCAAGTACATCAATGCTCACATTGTTGTGTACTTGCATAAAATTCAAGAATCCCAACATACTAATATTTAAAAAACAGAATCTTTCAGATACATGATCAACAATAAATGCAGCAAATGGCAATTCAAAAAAAGAATCTAATACAAAAAATATTCTCATTGCACATTATAACAAAGATATCATAAAACAAGCACACCCCCTAAATGAGAAAAACGAAGTAAATAGATGAAGGGTTCAGCATCAAATTACCTTGAAGAATTTTGCTTATTAACCCCATAAAGTTGCCATTGAGAGACAAAAGGTTCAGAAGAAACTCCACAACATAACCAGCCCATTCCATGGGTTTCCCAACAACTTTAATGATCTTTCTCACTATAATAGACACTACAATAACCCATCTGTGATCGGGTTTTACAACCCCAACGTCTCTAACAGTATCAGTACTACCATCAACACCCAAAATCTCTTCACCAAACTCACGTCTTTCAATAAACTTTGCGCCACATTCGTGGTTATCAAATACCAAGAACCTCAGCAAGTCCAAAACCCCACCATTTTCAGGCCATAAAATAAAGAACCCGAAATCCCCAGAACCGCTAGCTTCATTTTCCTCTGTAGTGTCCATTTGCACTCTATTCACAGCCCCCGACTCCCCTTTTTGTTTAAGAAGAAAAAAGCCACAACTTTGTCGCGTAATACGATTAAGATGGGATTCAGGCAATTTGGTACGAAAAGCGGTGGATTATTTATAGCACATCGAAAATTGGAAAGAGCCGATTTTAACAGTGAATTGCGTGCCGGTGGGGTGGCGGCCGCATGGGTTGACATGCGTCATTGTATTGCACGTAAAGAAATCACTCTCATTCCTTTGGCTGTATGCAAAAATATTCAAAGAATTGTTGGCAAACTGCGTTATTGGCTATTTTGCAACAGCTTGGCCTTGGGCTTACTTAAATTAGGAACAATATTAATTTTCAAATACCATATAGTGATAAAAACTTGTGTGAGACGGTCTCACAGATCGTATTTTTGAGATAGATATTTTATTTTGGTCATCCATGAAAAAATATTACTTTTTGTTGTAAAAGTATTACTTTTTATTGTGATATCGGTAGGGTTAACCCGTCTCACAGATAAAAATTCGTGAACCGTCTCACAAGAGACCTACTCTAGCATATTAGGAATAATATTGGTTTTAAAAAATAGGAATAATATCAAAAAATTTAAAGCTCGTTTATTTTTTGAGGGGTGTGCTCAAAAGTTCATGTTCATTAAAAATATGAGCTCAGTGATGATAGAACTTGCTCGATAACATATCTTATTTGGCTCAACTCAATACGTTTTATAAAGATGTGATTGTCTACATGCAAAATTAAGGTCTCAATACGTATTGAGATTGAGAGATCTTTCTCAACAATGTATACAACTTGACTCCGATAGTCGAATTCAGATTAGTTCGTTATTAAAATAACATCTCCATATATTTGTTAAAAACACTTGCACAATAATGTATCCAACTTTGCTTGAATTTGGATGTCCGCCATGAAATTCACTAATTTGACGGGTTGAAAAAACTTCACCACAATCTAACTTAAATTGCGAGTTAAGCAAACTTACACATGCACAATTATTTTTTAAAAAAGCAATAAAAACAACTACAATCATATTCATATTCCATAATCCATATATATTGATCATTACATTTAGTCAAATAATTCAAAAATCAATATCATTTACATTAACAAATTTAAAATTGTATAAAATCTAACAAAAGTTAAAATTATCTAAATAAATAGCTCAAAGTTTTTCAAACTTCATAAATCATTATATCATTTCATCTTCTTCTCCTTTTTCATCTTTTCTTATCTCTATTTTCAACTATAATTTCGAGAACAATTGGATATTAGACTTTTTAAATGCTTATAACAAGTAACGAACTAACTCAAACACACCCTACCCAACTCATTTTAGCTTATAACCCGAACGATCTATCTGATTCACTCACGTCTCGGTGGGACGGGAAAATCTTAATCCAATAAAGTTTTTTGTATCACGGGTTAAGTCAATCCCACGATCAAACTCAATTTGATAGCTCTAATCATAAGAAAAAAATGAGCTTCTTTTGTATTTCATTTTTTTAGAATGTTGACATAGCATGACACCAGATATGCTTTTAATAGTCGAACCGTTACTTTCTATATTTTGGCAGTTGAATTAAATAGCACAAAAATAACAACATTTCAACTAAGAATACAAAATATTTGTACAATAATAGTCAATAATAATTTTTAGAGATTAAAATTATTGATATGGCCCATTTGATGTCAAAGGAAGTGGGGCTTCGTTCCCTCCAAGAAAGAGAGATTTGCTTTTGTTACCCACCCATGAAGAAATATAACAAACAAAATATTTATTAATATTTCATTAATAAATTATCACACATATGATATAATTATATACAATATTATCCGTTTCCTTGTTTTTTTCTATAACTTATCTTGCGTCTTGCTTATATAATCCTCTGATGAAGGATTATTAGATTGCCTTTGAGAAAGAATTTGCAAATTGATAAAACCCGGTGGTCGAATTTTCCATCTCCAAGGAAAAACACTCCGATCTCCTATCATAAAAATTCCCAATTCGCCTTTTGGTGCTTCAACTCTTACATAAAGTTCTTGTTTCGACAATTCAAAAGTTGGAGAAGGTTTTTTTACTAATAAATCGATATTGAAAATCATTCCATTCAGGGTTTTTTATTCGTTAAAAAATCTCAACTTCTATAAAACTCTTCCCAGAATCATAAACCTATAAAACCAACTTTTTGTCGGACCTCGCCAATTAATTCATCATTCTATGTTTTTTTTAAAAACTCTTTTTATGTATAATTTTCAAATATATAATATTATAAATATATATATTTTTATACTCATTTTAATTAATCTATTAATAATATAAATTAGTTTTATTTAATAAATTCATAATAATTTTCAATTTAATAATTATTATCTTTAATTATAATTTTATGTTAATAAGTAGTTTAGGAAAAAATTAATTTGATGAAAATATAATTGAAAATTAATTAATTTAAAAAAACACAGGTGAATTTTTTAAAAAATAATAATCGAAAGATATTTTAAAAATGATGTTGAAAACAAAAGTAGAAAAAAATGTAAAAACACAAAAT
>NC_133319.1:14224328-14314255 GCF_012295235.1 Primulina huaijiensis
TATTGTTGTTGTTAAAAAAAAGTAGCTGCTGAAGAGTGAAGGAAAAGATTGAGTCTGTTACAAACTTTAGTATTATTAAATATGCCCCATAACTTTCTTTAAAAAATTGAAAAATATATTTAAAAAAAAGCTTCATAGTTGCACATTCTCCGAAGCCCGATTCCAGGAAAAGTAGAATTAGATTTGCTTGTAAAAAAAAAAAAAACAATTAGAAGTATTTGTGCGTATCAATGAGGGACAAGTTTTGCATTTACTAATGTCGTGATAAGATTCTCAATGAGTGACAATTGTTAGCATTAACTGATATCATGATAACATTCTCAGTTATTGGTACAAAATTTAAGCGCTGATTTTGGGTCCTGGGAGTATCGTTGGGCGCTTATGATATAATTTTCTCCTCCTCACAAAGATGCACCCGGTCGATCAACCATTTCTTTCTTCACGACCTCTCTTTTCTGTCTTTGGGCCTCTTCTATGTTGATTTATTTATCTGCCTGAGAATTTTCAAAGTCTCGCGGCAACTTTTTCACCGAGGACCGAAAAAAGCCTCCTTCTTGGAGTCCCTGTGTGAATGCGGTAATCTTTTTTTCGAGGACGCAGGAAGATACTTCCAGTGCCGCTTTGTTGAATTTGCGAATATAAGCCCGAAATGATTCATCCCTAATATGCTTTACTTCAAACAGGCTGAAAGCAGTTTTTTATATCTCTTGCTGTTACTAAATTGATGCAAGAAAATACTCTTGAAATCATCAACAGATCTTATGCTCCGAGGCTTGAGTTTTTCAAACCGCCGTTGAAACTGAATATACCAACGTGGTCAAGAAAGCTTTACACTTTATTTTGTCATCTTAACAGTGTAACATGATTATATTCTCTAACCGAGCCAAATGTTCCTTGGGATCTGTGTTTCTGTCATACTCTTGACTTTTGCTAACTTCTTGACTTTTGCTAACTTATAATGGGTAGGCAGAGGCTCATTCACTATATAGGTGGGGAAATGACACCGTTTTGGCTGGACTAGGGGTCCCGGGAGGACATGGTCTGTCTTTCCAACTTCTTTCTCAAGTCTTCCAATTCCTCGGCTATAGTAAGGACCTTAGAACATTCATGAGAGCTTTCCTTCAGTTTTGTTTTGTCCCGAGGAGGGGACTCATCCTCTGATCCCTCATCCTGGTTTACGCTGCTTTTACCGGGGTAATTTTTCTGCAATAGCTTTCTGGACAGCCACTTCTATCAACTTGGTCAGTTGTTCTGGATTGACGGTAAAAGTTGGCTGAAGGGGTAGATTATCTTGGGGAACCTCTGAGTATGAGGACTCCCTTTTGAAATCCTCCATTCGAACTAATTTTCGGGTGGAAACTACACTTACGTCTTAGATCTAAATTCACATAGACGGTGCCAATGATAAAGACCAGGTAAATCGGGTTGATCTTAGTAGATGATTATACCAGTTCGGGTGGATTTCTTCTCGAGCACACTTGAGATCAGCAGAGTGTATCGGGCTGAAGAGTCCACACATTTCAAAAAGCAAAAACGTTCGTTGGGCCTCGGGGAGTTCTTCTATATGGTTACTCCAACACTCAAGTCAGTCAAGTGTTTGTTTGTAAAAGATAATATAAAACAAAGAATGTATATTGAGTGCTTATGGAAATTGTAAGTGAATTGAATATATCTTTTCAAAATGTTTAGAGCCTTGGTATTTATAGATGTATAAGTAATGATTACCTTGTTTTCAGTGTCCGGTCTCTCATGAGGGTGTGATGGTTGCCCATGCCATTTTTCTGACACTGCCACAACTGACATTTCATACTATCTCTGGTAATGTTACATCAACCTTGCGTGTGCTGAATAATATGTCAATGATTTCAAAGCATGACTGACTTCCCATACCTGCGGGCTCAGTATTGGAACTTGTCCCGGAATGCTTGGGCAATGGTTGTTATGCGAAACTGTGAAGAGGACCCTCGATCCTCTTAAATATAGTTACAGTGCCTGGGCTAGCTGAGAGCTCGGGCTTACTTGAGCGTATGCTTGTCTATTTATCTTTCCTGGTTTTTGCAGTTCTGGAGATGGTACTCGAGTTGGCTGTTATCCCGAATTTGAGTTATGGGATGACACGGGTTCCGATCCCTCCCTAGCTCGAGTTATAGGATGACCGGGTACTTTTTGGAATATGATGAAAAAAAATTCAAATGCATAAACTGTAGGATCTCGGTTCTCTCGTGCCCAAAACGCAGCGAAAGTTTTAAAATTTTTATTTTATTTTGACAATCAAAATATTTGTTTGAGCACTCGTATGGTTTTATAATTAAACATTCATAGGGAGTTTAAACTTTTATACCTTTGGAGATAGATTCACACGGCTCCAACTATTCCGGGGTTAGCGGAATTAGCTCTTGATGAATTCCCTACGAACTTTCTTCAAATCTCCTTTTTCTAATCCTCATAATCAGGTCCACGACAAGAAGATTTGTTCCTCTTCCAAATAACACTAGAATATTTGGAAGAAGTTTTAACGTTCGAGATTAAAAACGAGATACGGCTCAACCAAAACCCTTTTGATGGAGGCCGAAATTTTGACTGGAGAAGGGAAGAGATTTTCGAAAATTGGAGTCTAGTGGAGGCTAGGGTTTTTCGAAAAATTGTAAATGAATTGTGTTTAACTCTAAGACTAATATACATATATATAAGCTTATGTCCTATTAATTAAATTAAATACTTAATGAGCTTAATCAATTAATTATTCTAGTCCAACTAGTTTAATTAATAATTTAATCTTTTAAAGTACAATTAAGAACCTTAATAATATGTATATTGGTCTTGTACTCCTACAAGCTCATTATACATATACCCATTACATTTAATTTAAATCCCTTATAAATTCAACATTTGAATTTAATATTTAAATTATAAATTCAACTCCTTGAATTTATCACCTCCAAAATTTAATATTTAATAAACTCAACTTTTGAGTTTAATAAATTAAATCCTCAAATTTTATAAATTCAACTCCTTGAATTTATTCTCTCCAAATTTCATAAATTTAACTTCTTGAATTTACTATCTCATAAATTCAACACCTTGAATTTATTTTCTCAAAATTTAATTGTCATAAATTTAACTCCTTGAATGTACTATATCATAATATAAATTCAACTACTTGAATTTATTCTCTCAACGGGAACAAATGATCCAGTGCTTGTGTGACCCTCAATGGTTCAAGGATACAGCTAGCCGTGGGTTCACAACTCCTTGTGATTCAGGACATAATCTTTAATTCGGACTTACCCTAATTTGCCCCATTCTATGTATCAACAATTGATCATTAGAATGTCAGAAATCATATTTCTGATTAAACCCATCGAATCATAGTAAGATCGTCTAGTAGCATCGCCCCATGATTCCCTAGGTATCACTGATAGTGTCTGCAAGAACCAGTCGATTATGATTAACGTACAGTATAGTCCCTTCATCTCATATATCCCGATCGAATCTGCAACCATTGGTTAATCGAGGGTTGCATAATAATTCGATAACTATGTTACACATATAAATAGTGGCATCGCATGTACTACTTGAAAACTTCTTCCCCAACGTACATCTCATACTCTGGCTAGAGATTCCACGCACAATTATTTCATCAGATCACATAGGATATCCACACCTGTAGGTGAGCGTTGAATCAACGACTACAATGCACTGGCTCCTATATGTGTCGCAACTGTACCCAACCTCGCCACCCGATGACTCTCCTGGAGCCGGTAAACGAGTCAGAGCACAGCCCTAGCATATAGAGCCCCAGTGTTGTCCCGGGTAGTAAGGACTAATGGTGTACAATCATAACTACGGACTTATCCTCTCGATGAATGATAACAATTTGGAAAGTCTGAGGGAGGGTTGTTCGGTATAATCATCATATGACTACCCATCTGCATGTTTGGACATCTCTATGCCCTTACCAAGAAACGCGGTACACAACATCACATATGCTAGTCTCGAGCTCAAGCGACCATTATCCATATTTTAGATGGCTGAATTGACTATGAACGAATTTAGATTATACAGTGTTTACAAATGAGTTTCAACATCGAATTACGATTCATTTGTATTAAAGTATAATCAAGTTCTTTATCTATATTGTTCACATGGGTATACAGATAAAGAAATAACAAACCATGAAAAATTAAATTATATTAAAATAAAGATTGTTTATTACAGTTGAGTCAATAAATTTCCTAGCCAATCGATGGCTTGCAGGACATCTACTCTAACATAAAAAATAGCCGAACCGTTACTTTCTATACTTCGGCAATTGAACGAAAAATGCACAAAAATAACCACAGGGAAACTAAGAATCAAGGTTCTAAAAATCGTGAAGCGCCCCGAAGCGCGGATGTCGAGCTCCAAGCTTTTCAAGCTTAAGCGAGATTAACACATGCTTAAGCGCGAAAAAACGTTTTTTATCTTTAGTATAATTGTAATTATCTCAAACAAATAAATAAATAAAATAATACATAAATATGATAAATTTAAGTCTGATGCATTAATTCTCATATTTATAGAAGTATAAAAATCTCAAAATTACAATTTTTATTTGTTTTTGCAACTAGACCACATTAAAAATGCTAAATATATGTCAAATCATTATTAGACACGCTTAATCATAATTAAAACTAAAAAATAAACATCTAAATTATAAACCTAATTTATTATTTTAAAATAAAAAGACATACATGCAAAGCGGGGCGTTTTTGCCCGCTTAAGTACGCTTAATTAAAAGTTTTAATTACGCTTAATTCGGTCAAACTACAGTTTGACCGCTTTTTTCCGCTTTCTCCGAAGCGGGGCGTTTTTGCCGAGCTTCAAGCTTAAGCGGGCGTTTTAGAACACTGCTAAGAATATATAATATTTGTATAATAGTCAATAATAATTTTTAGAGATTAAAATTGTTAGGGGTGACAAAATGTAACACGACCCGTCAACCCGAAACGACCCAACACGAAAAAAATCAGGTTCGGGCTGGGGTTTTTCGGGTTCGGGTCAGGTGGGTTCGGGTTAGTGTCAGGTTAGACGGGTTTCGAGTTGGGTCGCGGGTTGACCCGAAATTTTTTTTTTAAATATTACCTATATTTTTATATATTGTATGTCTGAACAAAATTTATTGTATATTTACATGATAAATTTTCATCATTTAATATTTATTTTGTATATTTTTTATTTTTTTAACAATTATTTATTTGATTTAGTAAACATACTTTTAATTTTCTATAATTAACTTTCAAATTTAAATCGGAAATTTTGTTATTATGTTGGAAACTTAATTTCGGATGTTTGACAAACCGATTATTTATTGGAACTAACTGATCGAATATTCGATCTATACAGCTTGCCTAACTAAAGAGTACCGCACATATTATCTAAGGCAACCGAACCCAGCTGAACTGAACTTTCGAAGAGAACCAACTGATCAGTTGGAAACCGATCAGTTGATATATTCAGCCGTATGCTTCCTTCAACTAAACATGTCTCGGAAAAGAACGATCAATCGACGAAGAGACATAGAAGATTGCAACGCCGCACTTAAATCAATACAGCTTAGAACAACGCATTTCGGCGAAAGCAGTTAAGACGCCGCATCACAATAAATGAAGGAAACAATATCCAAGGAATAATCAAGTAAAAAATCAACGGATACAAAGATTTAAATTCATCTCAAGTCACCGTTGGAAAAGAAGCATATAAATAAGTGAACAAAGCAGCTGAGAAAAACAACCATCAACGCATTATTGAAGCTTGCTGTTACGCTGCTAAAATCACAAGTCACAGCTCATGTATATCAGATATATCAGTAGCATCTAAAGCTACACTTTGAGCGTGTTAGCACTTTGTAATTCAATCAAGAATATATCAGTTGTGCTAAGATCAGTCACGAACTGATAAAAGCTGTTGTATGCTAAGAGTTTCAGTTTTGGCAGCGTTAAGTCCAAACTGAAGTGGGTCAGTACAAGTCTTGTAGTCGATCAAAGTCTTTTAGTGGAAATCCTATCCTTGAGATAGAAGGGGTGACGTAGGATTGATTGAAATCTCCGAACATCCAGAAACAATCCTTGCGTACTTTATTTCAGTTTTGTATTCTATCTTTCAGTCAGTTATTTTTCGCAACTACTCTTAGTTTAACTGCTGTCATTGACCAACAAGATTCCGAGAATCAGTTTGTCACCAAACTGAATTCAAAATTCGAAAATATTCATTTTAATTGTGAGTCTTTATTCAACCCCCCCTTCTAAACACTCTTAGAACTGTTGCACATGGATCTTTTTGGTCCTATACCAGTCATGAGCTTAGGGGGAATGAAATATACCTTGGTGGTCATAGATGACTTTTCAAGATTTAATTGGGTTATTTTTCTCAAATCCAAGAACCATACTGCTTCACAACTGATAAAGCTCTTCAAAAGACTTTTAAATGAAAAATCAGTTGGAATTGATCGAATCAGATCTGATCGAGGAACTGAATTCATCAATCAAACTCTTTCAAATTTTATAGAAAATGCTGGAATTAAGCATGAGCTCTCAGCAGCAAGAACTCCTCAACAAAATGGTGTAGCTGAGAGAAGAAATCGGACCCTTAAAGAAGCTGCTAGAACAATGTTTGTGATTCTGGTATTTCTCAAAGGTTTTGGGCAGAGGCAGTAAACACTGCGTGTTATACTCAGAACAGATAAATGATTAATAAGAATCATATGAAAACACCATATGAGATCTGGCATGGAAGAAAAAGTATAATTACTTATTTCAAAATATTCGGCTGCAGATGTTTTATCCTTGATAATGGTAAAAATTATTTAAAAGCGTTTGATGCTAAATCTGCAGAGGGAATATTTCTTGGATACTCATCAGTTAGTATAGCCTATAGAGTCTTCAACAAGAAAACCCTAAATGTTGAAGAATCAGCTCATGTTGATTTCGATGAAACTGAACTAACTGATAAGCCAACTGATCAAGTTGAGCTAGCTGATCGATTTACAGATATCAGTTTGGAAGATGATAGCAAAAATGAAAGTCACAGCAATCAAAACAGATTTCAAACACCTGAACCAGAAGTATTGGACCAATCAGATGTACATAAAGTCGTTGCTGGTGATCAGTTGACAGAGCATAATGATAACATTCAAATACCAGTTGGCGAAGCACCAATTGAGACTGAAAATTGTGTTCAGTTACCAACTGAAGAAATTGCTGATACAACAAATACTGAGTACAGATGGAAAAAATCACACCCATCTGAACTGGTAATAGGAAATGCATCAGATCCAGTAAGAACTCGAAATCAAATGCTAAATTTATTCATCCATTCAGCTTTTGTTTCACAACTAGAACCGAAGAAAACTGATGAAGCTCTTGCTGATCCTAACTGGGTAAATGCAATGCAAGAAGAGCTAAATCAGTTCACTCATAACAATGTCTGGAACTTAG
The DNA here is from genome assembly GCF_012295235.1 of Primulina huaijiensis. NCBI lineage: Eukaryota > Viridiplantae > Streptophyta > Magnoliopsida > Lamiales > Gesneriaceae > Primulina > Primulina huaijiensis. The sequence goes on from NC_133319.1 coordinate 14,231,804, forward strand.
TTCCAAGACCAATTTCAAAAACTATTATAGGTACAACATGGGTTTACAGGAACAAACTGAATGAAGACGGTTCAGTTGTACGCAACAAAGCACGATTAGTGGCACAAGGATATAGGCAAGAAGAAGGAATTGACTATTATGAAACTTATGCACCAGTTGCAAGACTGGAGGCAATAAGAATCTTTCTTGCTTATGCATCACACAAGAACTTCAAAGTATACCAGATGGATGTGAAGAGTGCTTTCTTAAATGGTCAGCTGCAGGAAGAAGTATATGTTGAACAACCTCCAGGTTTTGTAAATCATAGTTTACCTGATTATGTTTATCATTTGAACAAAGCCCTGTATGGTCTTAAACAAGCTCCCAGAGCTTGGTATGAAACCCTTTCAAAATTTCTAACTGATCATGATTTTTCCGTAGGATCAGTTGATAAGACTTTGTTTAAATTTTCTAAAAATAATCATATCTTACTAGTTCAAATTTATGTTGATGATATCATATTTGGGTCAACTAAACTCAAATTGTGCGAAAAGTTTGCTAAGTTAATGCAGGACAAGTTTGAAATGAGCATGATGGGTGAACTGACATTCTTTCTTGGACTGCAAGTGAAGCAACTGGAGACTGGTATATTCATCAGTCAGACTAAATATACAAAGGAATTGCTAGAGAAATTTGGAATGGAATCATGTTCAGCTGCAACCACTCCCATGAGCTCATCAGTTAAAATGGACAATGATCAAGGGAGAATATCAGTTGAGGCGACGCTGTACCGAGGTTTAATAGGTTCATTATTATACCTAACTGCTAGTCGTCATGATATTGTTTTTGCAGTTTGTATGTGTGCCAGATTTCAAGCAAGTCCTAAGCAATCACATTTCTCAGCTGCCAAAAGAATTTTGAAATATCTTAAGGGCACACAAAATGTCGGATTATGGTATCCTAAAGATTCTTCTTTCAATTTTGTTGGATATTCAGATGCAGATTATGTAGGATGTAAGCTAGATCGTAAAAGCATAAGGGGATCATGTCAGTTTCTTGGAGACCGACTGATTTCTTAGTTCAGCAAGAAGCAGACATCTATAGCTACCTCAACAACTGAAGCAGAATATCTAGCTGCTGGTAGTTGCTGTGCACAACTGATCTGGATCCAGCAACAACTGAGAGATTATGGAGTAATTACAAATGAATCGCCCATATTTTGTGACCATACGAGCACAATTGCCATTACCTATAATCCAGTTCTTCACTCAAGGACAAAGCATATAGATGTCAGACACCACTTCATTAGAGATCATGCTTTGAAGAAGGACATTCGACTGGAGTATATATCAACTGAGCAACAAGCAGTTGACATCTTCACCAAACCATTACCCGAGACTAAGTTTTCTTACTTTCGCAATATTCTTGGTTTAATTGATTTATCATAAGAATATTATTAATGCTACTTTACTGATGAAATTGTCTGCAGAAAATAAGGACACAACAATAAACTGAAAATGATATGTTATTAAGAATAAAAACGATTCCATCTTACAGTAGACAATTCAGAACCTACTGAATCCTGTCATTCTGTAATAAAATTGTTCAATTCATAAATTCGGATTCTAGAGAATAATTTAGTTATAGAAATCTTCTTAATCACATGCCACTCCTTCCACAGCATTGCTTGTAACAGAACCTTGTCATCGACAAGCTCTGTAACATGTCTGACTTCAAATCGTTCCAAGTATCTTCTGGCTGTTGCTGCTTGAACTCGAGAAGGAGTCGCACCACTACTACTTATTCTCTGCAACTCATGAATTTTGAACCATGTTGACATCACCCTTTTCAAGACATATTCTTCCATCTTCTTCTTCAACTCTTCTCAATCAACACTTGTTTCTTCAGTAACGTGAACATGCGTACTACTACAAGCATTGGAAATATCTGAATCTGCCATGTTTAAATGATATTATCTCACAACTCACTGCTATTATCTTATAGACAGGTGACATTTAACGTCAAAGAAGTTGAAGAGTCTCAAGCCAACAAAGCGTTTTCTCAATTACCCAGGCTTCTTATCTATCAGTTGCTTATTTGATATCAGTTTGTTAATTACCAGTTGATTCATTTTTTTTTCAACTGATTTCAGTTTGGTTTTTAAATCTTAACTGATTTCAGTTTACAGTCAACTAATATTAGTTCTTTAACAGTTCATTTGTTCAATTAATAATTCATTTACAACAACTAATAAACTGCCAATTTACAGGAACGAAAAAGACAAAATTAACTCAGATAAATATTTTATTCAAGCATAAACATTAGCTCGCATTACAGCATAATATTTTTCCTCTACATCAATTATCCACATCTTCAACCAAGTGGATAAAGGTGGAGTGGACGTCTTGGCAAAGCTGTGTGAATAAGCTATGCGCCTCAGGACCTTAAATTCCTTCCGGAGCATCAGCTGATGACTATGACCATCCTTAAAGACGTCAATCCACTCAGCTATGTGCAAGTGCTCCCGCACCTTCCTCAGCTCTGCCACCCCCATTCAGGAGTGGTAGCCTCTCCAGTGTTATACAAGAACTCAAGTTCTTGTAACTTCTCCCAGTACTGAAGATTCTCATAGAAGACTTCATCTTCTATCTCAGCCTTCATGGCCTCCAGAGAAAACGACGACGCACTCGAGCTACTCGCACAAGCCATTTCTTTTATCTTAAATATTTCACTAATATGACTGAAACTAACTGTGTTACTTCTATTTATAGCCGAGAGTTATGGAAGCTGAAGGGCCGTGCACATTCCAGCAAACAATAAATTCCTTAAGCTTTAAATTTATTTTTATCGTCATTTTTAATTATTTTGCGCACCCATTAAGGGAGAATATTAGTTTTTAAGAGATTAACTGAGAAGACAATTGTTTGTAAATTCTCAACTGAAACGGATCAGTTTCACAACTGATCGTTCAGTTGGTTGTTTTACAAATCTTGTCACATAAGTTAACAAATTAAAAAACTTATTATATTCCAAATCAACTGACGTGGCTGCAGTTTCATAACGTGGCCTATTTTAAAACCACTCACTTTTTGCACACACGCTTATAGCACACGTACACATATTTTTATTCAAATTTTTTGGACTGACACGTGTCCTATAATTCGAACAGTCACGAACATAAGTACTTTACCCGCCCCATTTCAGTTCTTCTTCTTTACGCTTATCCAAATTTCTCAGAGCAAAAACAAATTCAAGCATTCTCTTTCGCAGGAAATCATTCAGTTCAAATGGCAAACCAAATCCCCGCGCACGTTTTAAATGCTATGGCCATTGATTTCGATTCAGTTTTATCAGTAACTGAGGTTGAAGTGAAGAATGTTTTTCTGAAACTAGAATCAGCTGGGCTGAAGACGTTTCTAGGGCAATCTTCACAAACCATCTATCCAAAGGAAATAAATGATTTCTATACAAAGGGTTTTGTTACTATTGATGGAAATATCTCTATTACTATCAATAATCAGCTAATGATCATATCTGAAGAAACTTTCGGGGAAATCTTCTCTCTACCAACTGAAGGAATTATCAGCTTCTCTGAGGTACAAACTGCTGATATTGAAGAAATGCAATCTCTGTTATCTGCTGATGGACGGAAAATCAAAGTCTCCGATCCTAAGAAAGAACTGAAGCCAGAAATTCAATTGCTGGCTGATATTGTTGCCAAGGGCATTCTGGCTAAGGCTGGTTCATTTGCAGCCCTTACTCTTGAAAAATTTCAAGCCATGACCGTGATAATGGCAGAGAAGAAAATGAACTGGAGGCATATTATTTTCAGTATTTTGCGAAATATGCTTCAATCTACCAAGCAGTCCAGAGGTTATGCAGTTCAAATCAGTTATCTACTGAAAACAAAAGGTTTAGTGGCTGACAATGCTGAAAAGCTATCCAAGTTTAAGGTATTCTCTGCCAAGAACATATTGCCACCAAAAACCAAACTGGAACTGTCTCCTGATCAATTCGTGAAGATCAAGAAAGAGATTGGGACGCAGCAGGCTGCTCCCAAATCAGTTAAAAAGGCTAGGTCTCAGGCCCAACTGAAATCTACCAAGAGGAAACTGATTGTCAGTGGATCAGATTCTGAGGAAACACCTTTTCAGCTGATCACCAAGAAGCAAAAGACTCAGAAAACAAAGCCAGTGGCTTCGCTGACAGCTGTTCCTGAGAAACCAAAGGCATCAGATACTCAACAGCCTATTCAGGCTGTTCCCTTGACAGCAATTCCTGCTGATAAGGAGAAAAAATCAGCAAAAGCTTCAGCTCCCTTGACTCAAATCAAACGACCTTCAATTCTTGCTCCTGCTCGATCTAAGGGAATTGTTATTCAGGAAAGAGTGGACTCTACTCACTCTGGACTAAACATTCCATATATTCTTACTGATGAGAAAGGAAAGGGCAAGATGATCAAAGAACCAAGGCCCTCAAATGCTATTCAAACTCATATTGACCTCATATGGGAACAGGTCAATGCCTTTGCTGCATCAAAAATGAACATTTTTGAAGCTTGGACGAAGTTTAGAACACATACTTTTGCCAAGCAGCTGAAGAAGAAGTACAAGCTGAACACATTTATCAAATTGGAGACAACTGTTCTGAGAGTGGTAAAAGCTGCAACAATAACTCAGGCCTTGGAGCGCAAGAACTACTTCTTTGATCAAGTCCGAGCAAAAAAGTTGGACCAACTGATCGAAAAATTGAAAGCCAACTATATTCCCACAAGTCCAACTGCATACAATGATCGAGCTGTGATCACTCAGCTAGAAACTGATCTATTAACTCTGCAATCCCAAATAAAATTTTGGGAGACGGATCAGGAACTTGTTATTCATGAAGGCACTTCAGAAGATGAAGAAGCTGATTCACCTTCTCGGCACCGTGAACCATCTCCTGAACAAGCTGCTACAACTGATGAGCCAGTTCAGAATGTGCCTCAACCTACTGCTGCTGATCCTCAAATGTTCTCAGAAGCTGACTTGACACTCGCCAATATTGATGAAATTATTCAGTCAGTGATTCAAGAATCTCAAACAGAGGAACTTGTTTCTGTCTCAGTTGATCACTCAACTGATCGAGCAGTTCTAGAGGATCCCGTCTTACCCGTAGAGCTTGTTCAGCCTACTAATGTGCCAGCTCAGTCACCTGGTCAAGAAACTACTGAAAATGTGGAGGCTCAGTTGCTACATTCTGAAAATATTCCAACTGATGAGCCAGTCCTCGTTTCAGCTGAATCTCCAGCAGAAGCACAAGTTCTTGATGCTCCGACTGAAGATACCACAAATTTGCCTATTCAGCCGGACAATTCAGTTGCTACTCAGAATCTATCTTCTCCTCGCCCAGATCAAATTGGAGTTGCTGAAAAAATTGTTCCAGAACAGACCATTGCAGAGACAGTTATAACTGACAGGACCTTAGTGGTCTTTGATCCAGTCTCCGAAGGACAAGCACCTGGAACTTCTGGACATTCACCCCCTCATTCATCTAATGATCTTGAATTAGTTCTTGAAGAAATTCAAGATATTCAGAATAATATGCATAAAATTCTCTCTGCCATCTCTAACATTCAGCATACTCAACTCGCCCATTCTCTGAAACTGGAACATGCAGAAGTATTTAACTCAGAGAAACTAAAGGCAGTTCAAGCTACCGTGACCTCTCTTTCCTTTGCAATTGCTGTAATAAAAAAGAATAGAGGTATAGCAGAAAGTCTCTCAGCGACTCAAGACACTATCAGCAAAAGAGTTGATGCGGTGGAGACACTCGTATCAAAAAGATAGCCTTCATGCAAACCACTGTGCTCAATGCAGTCGCAGACGTAGCCACTTCTGTCAAGAGTCTTTCAACCGATGTTAAGAGATTATCTGTCAGAATGGAGGCGTTTGACAAAAAGAGGGAATAGATCATCAGATCAGCAGTTCAATGGAGATCAGCTCAATAGATTTGATACAATGAAGCTACAGATTATTTCATTCAGATTATTTCATTCTTTCATTGTACGAATCTGTACACAACAGTTGATTATTTTATCTACAACTAACTTGAAGATCATATAAGCTTCATTGATCAGTTATTAGTTGCTTAGTTTTGTCAAACACCAAAAAAGGAGAAATTGTTGGAAACTTAATTTCGGATGTTTGACAAACCGATTATTTATTGGAACTAACTGATCAAATATTCGATCTATGCAGCTTGCCTAACTGAAGAGTATCGCGCATATTATCTAAGACAACCGAACCCAGTTGAACTGAACTTTCGAAGAAAACCAACTGATCAGTTGGAAACCGATCAGTTGATATATTCAGCCGTATGCTTCATTCAACTAAACATGTCTCGGAAAAGAAAGATCAACCGAAAAAGAGACATAGAAGATTGCAACGCCGCACTTAAATCAATACAGCTTAGAACAACGCATTTCGGCGAAAGCAGTTAAGACGCCGCATCATAATAAATGAAGGAAACAATATCCAAGGAATAATCAAGTAAAAAATCAACGGATACAAAGATTCAAACTCATCTCAAGTTACCGTTGGAAAGGAAGCATATAAATAAGTGAACGAAGCAGCTGAGAAAAACAACCATCAACGCATTATTGAAGCTTGTTGTTACGCTGCTAAAATCACAAGTCACAGCTCACGTATATCAGATATATCAGTAGCATCTAAAGCTACACTTTGAGCGTGTTAGCACTTTGTAATTCAATCAAGAATATATCAGTTGTGCTAAGATCAGTCACGAACTGATAAAAGCCGTTGTATGCTAAAAGTTTCAGTTTTGGCAGTGTTAAGTCCAAACTGAAGTGGGTCAGTACAAGTCTTGTATTCGATCAAAGTCTTTTAGTGGAAATCCTATCCTTGAGATAGAAGGGGTGACGTATGAGTGATTGAAATCTCCGAACATCCAGAAACAATCCTTGCGTACTTTATTTCAGTTTTGTATTCTATCTTTCAGTCAGTTATTTTCCGCAACTACTCTTAGTTTAACTGATTGTCATTGACCAACAAGATTCCGAGAATCAGTTGTCACCAAACTGAATTCAAAATTCGAAAAGATTCATTTTAATTGTGAGTGTTTATTCAACCCCCTTTCTAAACACTCTTGATACGTTAATCGATCCTATCATATTATATGTTTAAATTAAAATATTATTATTTTTTATTTTTTCGAATTTTTTTCATTAATTTTTTTTAAAAAAATAAATAAAATTCGGGTTAGGTGGGTTAGACGGGTTGAGTCAGGTTAGACGGGTTCGTGTTCGAGTTGAGGATTTTCGGGTTGGTTCGAGTTCGGGTTGAAAAAAAAAAAATTCGCTGATTGACCTGAAACCAGACCTTTCCGATCCAATTGACACCCTTAAAAATTATTGACCCCTAAAAATTATTGACATGTCCCATTTGATGTCAAAGGAAGTGGGGCTTCGTTCCGTCGAAGAAAGAGAGATTTGCTTTTGTTACTAACCCATGAAGAAATATAACAACCAAAATATTCTAAACGAGCCATATTAATATTTCATTAATAAATTATCACACATATGATATAATTATATAAAATTTCCATGTATTTAGAGTGTCCACAGTCCTAAACTCAAAAATCCAACGATATTGTTATTCTTTAACTTCAATAAAACTCTTTCCACAATCATAAACCTATAAAACAAATTTTTTTGTCAGACCTCCCCAATTAATTCTTCATTCTAGGTTTTTTTAACTCTTTTTATGTATAATTTTCAATTATATAATTTAATCTATTAATAATATATATTAGTTTTATTTAATAAATTCATAATATATTTCGATTTATAATTAATATATAATTATTATTTTTAATTGTAATTTCATCTTAATACGTAGTTTAGAAAAAAATAATTTGATGAAAATATAATTGAAAATTAGTTAAGTAAAAAAATTTCTAAAAAACACAGGTGAATTTTAAATAATAATAATAATCGAAAGATTTTTAAAAAAAATGATGTTGGAAACAAAAGTAGGAAAAAAAATCCGCTTGCCAGGAGAAAAAATTATGGAGAAACTTGTGTGAGACGATCTCACGGTCATATTTTATGAGACAAGCATTTATTTGGGTTATCCATAAAAAAGTATTACTTTTTATACTAAGAGTATTACTTTTTTTTTTTTGTGAATATTGGTAGAGTTGATCCGTCTCATATATTAGGATCCGTGAGACGGTCGAGACTCACTCAAAAACTATTGCGTTGCCTTTTGAAAAGCCAAAAAGCTGAAAAGCCAACTAAATGATTTGGGTCTTCGAAACTCTGAGTTGCTCTATTTAGTAGTGTTCCTTTGTTAAAAGCAATATAAAATATATATTATTGTTAGAAAAAGTAGTTGTGAAGGAAATGATTGAGTCTGTTACAAACTTTAGTATTATTAAATTGGCTCCATAACTTTCTTTTTTAAAAAATTTGAAAAATATATAATTAAAAAAAATCTTCATATTTGCACACTCTCCGAGGCCGGAATCCAAGAAGTATTTGGTTCAAATCTCACTTATGTGAGTAGCGGTTAGATTAGATAGATAATTGGTAAAAATTTGTGTGAGATAGTCTCACATGTCGTATTTTGTGAGACAGATCTCTCATTTGGGTCATCCATGAAAAAGTTTTACTTTTTATGCTAATAGTATTAATTTACTTTTTTTTTTATGCTAATAGTATTAATTTTTATTGTGAATATCGGTAGGGTTGACTCGTCTCACAGATAAAGATTCGTGAGACCGTCTCACAAGAGGCCTTCTCTAGATAATTTTCTCGCTTTCACGTATGTAGAAAAATAATATGTCTATCGTGACAAGTCAGTTTTACCCATATTTATAATAATAAGTAATATTTTTTCATGGTTGATCCAAATAGAAAATACGTATCATTAAACTAGTTTTTATGATTAAAAAGCGCTTTGACATAAACATGAGACTGGACGACTAAATCAAAATGAAATAAATGATTTTGGTTTTGTAAGGCCCGAGATTTTATCATTTTAATCCGAGATTATTTAATTTATGATTTTGGAATGTTGAGGATTGAAATTGAATTAAAAAAATTGTGATGACCAAATTGCAAATAGTGAAGTTTCAGGGGCTAAAGTGCAATTAAGTAGATTGAATGGGACACTTGGCTTTCTTATGCAACTTGATATGTCAAATATCATTTCCTTCTTCAGACTCCAGCAAGAACCGAACGAATTCCATAGCTATTCTCTCAAATTTTCCTCAAAGCCTAGAAATTTATTGTGCAAGATCCGTTTATCAGAATTTAAATTCGAACACAGTTCTGTTGTCCTCTCGCCACCTACTACACAAGGACGTAAGTTTCATTACTTTCTGATATGGTTTGAAATTTATGTATTGGGAGAATTATTATTTGATCAGTATTATGTGTTCTGGGAATACTAGACATAGTAGAATCGAAGTCAGAACGAAGAACAGATTGATTATGGAATTGTTATGATTTTTCAGATTATATTGATTGAAATTGAATAGATTTGGATTATGGATTGATTACAGATTGTATTGGATATGGGTTTGGTTTGTAATTGATCTATGTTGCTATTGTATTGACGGAGATATCGGGATTGTGCCGTTATGCCGTTGCTTTGCATTAAATTCAGAGTAATCAGATTCAATATTGAATTGGGAATGGAATGGTGATATTATTATTCTCGATATGTCATTTCAGATTTACAGAGACAGTCTTGAGGTCAGCACTTATATTGCTTCAGACCGAGACTACGAAAGAAAGGTATAAGTCAATGTCGAACCCGGGAGAATAACTCGAGTTAGATATAACTGGAGTTTCCCTAAACCACATACTTATTGTTATTATATGCATTGATTTGAATTGATATGCTTGTTCTATTGATTTATAGAAAGCGTGATTAGACGATTGGTCTTGTGACAGAGGTGCCAGACTGTGATAGAGTAGTCACTGGCCCATTGCACATTGTCACAGAGGAGTTATTGGCGGAGGTGCCAAAGGCTTTGACGGATAGGTCAAGACACTAGATGTTTGGTTTATATCGATATTTGATTAGGAGTGAATTTACTTCTATTACTGAGATTCAATATAGTATGCCAACGTCTGGAAACCAGGATCCCTAGACTAGGAATGAGTCTAGTCTGAGATGTAGAGTCACGAGTTATTTACAGTTTTATATCGATTTATGTTTTCAGATTTAATACATGTGATTGATATTTGTTTCATGCTTTTATATCGATTATATGATTGCATGTTTTGTTGATTTATACTGGGATGTATTTCTCACCGGAATTATCCGGTTGTTGTCGTGTTTGTATGTGTGCATGGCAACAGGTAGGACAGGATCGGGGTCAGGAAGAAGATGAGAGAGATCGTGATTAGAGTGGAGACTTCGGACTTTGATGTAAATAGGGTTTGGAACACTTGACATTTAGTTGTTACACCTTAGTTTGAATTTGATGTTTGTTGTACAAGACTTGTACTATTATACTGATATGTATATTAGATGAATTCCCTTACGTTCCGCACTTTAAAAAAAATAAAATAAAATAAAATTGTAGACCCAGATTAATTACATTGATCCAATTATCCCAATGACGATTAAGAATATGATTAGCGTCTGGGTCCCCACAGGTTTGATTTAAACCGAATGTTTTTACCAATTTTTTGATATTTATCTATAATTTTAATTTTAATCAAGATGCCAATACAATCAAATACATGTTTAAAAGTATAATATAACGGGGGAAGAAAACTTAAAGGCAAAAATTTGTGTGAGACAGTTTCACGGGTCGTATTTTGTGAGATGAATCTCTTATTTGGGTCATCCATGAAAAAGTATTATTTTTTATGCTAAGAGTATTACTTTTTATTGTGAATATCGATAGGGTTGACCCGTTTCACAAATAAATATTCGTGAGACCGTCTCACAAGAGATCTACTCAAACTTAAATGTATTTAACATATGTGCTCTAATTCACGGCTCGCTCACGCCATATAAACATATATATTTCCATTTTTAAATTGGAATAACTAACATATAGCAATAATATCTATATTTCGGGTTCGGGTTAGTGTCAGGTTAGACGGGTTTCGGGTTAGGTCGCGGGTTGATCCGAAATTTTTTTTTTTAAATATTACCTATATTTTTATATATTGTATGTCTGAACAAAATTTATTGTATATTTATATGATAAATTTTCATCATTTAATATTTATTTTGTATACTTTTTTACAATTATTTATTTGATTTAGTAAATATACTTTTAATTTTCTACAATTAAACTTTCAAATTTAAATCGAAAATTTTGTTATTATGTGTTTAAATTAAAATATTATTATTATTTTTTATTTTTTCGAATTTTTTTCATTAAATTTTTTTAAAAAATAAATAAAATTCGGGTTAGGCGGATTAGACGGGTTCGTGTTTGGGTTGGATGTTTTCAGGTTGAAAAAAAATTCGCGGATTGACCAGAAACCCGACTCGATTGACATCCCTAAAAATTATTGACATGTCCCATTTGATGTCAAAGGAAGTGGGGCTTCGTTCCGTCGAAGAAAGAGAGATTTGCTTTTGTTACTAACCCATGAAGAAATATAACAAGCAAAATATTCGAAACGAGCCATATTAATATTTCATTAATAAATTATCACACACATGATATAATTATATAAAATTTCCACGTATTTAGAGTGTCCACAGTCCTAAGCTCAAAAATCCAACGATATTGTGATTCTTGTCACTCCACATCGCTGCCATATCAAAAGTTAAAAAATCTTAACTGCAATAAAACTCTTCACGTCACTGCCATATCAAAAGTTAAAAAATCTTAACTGCAATAAAACTCTTCACGTCACTGCCATATCAAAAGTTAAAAAATCTTAACTGCAATAAAACTCTTCCCTCAATCATAAACCTATAAAACAAATTTTTTGTCAGACCTCACCAATTAATTCTTCATTCTATGTTTTTGTAAAACTCTTTTTATGTATAATTTTCAATTATATAATTTAATATATTAATTATACATATTAGTTTTATTTAATAAATTCATAATATATTTCAATTTAATAATTAATATATAATTATTATTTTTAATTATAATTTCATCTTAATACGTAGTTTAGAAAAAAAATAATTTGATGAAAATATAATAATTGAAAATTAGTTAAGTCAAAAAATTCAAAAAAACACAGGTGAATTTTAAAAATAATAATATGCAAGGAGAAAAAATTATTTGAACCAAGCATCCAAAATTAGATGTTGGGTTCATTGTGTTGGCTTTTGAAAAGCCAAAAAGCTAAAAAGCCAACTAAATGATTTGGGTCTTCAAAACTCTGAGTTGCTCTATTTAGTAGTGTTTCTTTGTTAAAAGCAATATAAAATATATATTATTGTTAAAAAAAAGTAGTTGTGAAGAGTGAAGGAAATGATTGAGTCTGTTACAAACTTTAGTATTATTAAATTGGCTCCATAACTTTCTTTTTAAAAAAAATTTGAAAAATATATAATAATAAAAAAAAAAGCTTCATATTTGCACACTCTCCGAGGCCCGAATCCAAGACAAGTATTTGGCTCAAATCTCACTTATGTGAGCAGCGGTTAGATTAGATAGATAATTGGTAAAAACTTGTGTGAGATGGTCTCATAGGTCGTATTTTGTGAGACGAATATCTTACTTGGGTCATCCATGGAAAAATTTTACTTTTTATGCTAATAGTATTAATTTACTTTTTCTTTTTATGCTAATAGTATTAATTTTTATTGTAAATATCGGTATGGTTGACCCGTCTCACAGATAAAGATTCGTGAGACCGTCTCACAAGAGACCTGCTCTAGATAATTTTCTCGCTTTCACGTATATAGAAAAAAAAATATGTCTATAATGAAAAGTCAGGTTTACCCATATTTATAATAATAAGTAATACTTTTTCATGGTTGATCCAAATAGAAAATACGTATCATTAAACTGATTTTTATGATTAAAAAGCGCTTTGACCTAAACATGAGACCAGACGACTAAATCAAAATGAAATAAATGATTTTGGTTTGATTTAAACCGAATGTTTTCTCCAATTTTTTGATATTTATCTATAATTTTATTTTTAATCTAGATACCAATACAATCAAATACATGCTTAAAAGTAAAATATAATGGGGGAAGAAAACTTAAAGGCAAAAACTTGTGTGAGACAGTCTCACGGGGCGTATTTTGTGAGATGGATCTCTTATTTGGGTCATCCATGAAAAAATATTAATTTTTATGCTAATAGTATTACTTTTTATTGTGAATATCGATAGGGTTGACCCGTTTGACAAATAAAGATTCGTAAGACCGTCTCACAAGAGACCTACTCAAATTTAAATGTATTTAACATATGTGCTCTAATTCATGGCTCCCTCACGCCATATAAACATATATATTTCCATTTTTAAATTGGAATAACTAACATATAGCAATAATATCTGTATTTTATTGCAAGAAAGTTTGGATCAATTTTACCTATATATAGCATATAATGTGTACTTGATGCTATATTTGAAATCTCAAGTCCGATTTTGGAAATATTAAATTATTTATTTCAGATTAATTTTTGAGATTTCATATATTATTATCATAGGTGGCCTCATAAATAAATGGGTTTTTGGCATTTTTGTATATACATCTTAATTTGTTTATTAAATCAAATCGCTTCCCATATGGTTTAATTAATATGGATAACAAAGGTTTAATTTTTAGTACTACGAGCTAAGATATATTATCATCGAGATAGATTTAACGACTATCATTGATTCGAAATTTTTCCATGTCGGGGGTAAACCAAGGACTCTATGCGTACTTAGGCCAATGGTGACAATTAGATTTACAATTTGGATGATATCTTTTGTAGACAATTAAATTTATTGGTTCTAAAATTACCGTAAGTACGAAATAATATCACATATCAATACACAATTTTCTATTTATTGAGAATTCAATGAATAGTTAATTAATTGTTATTATAATATATTTTGTGGGTGAATCAAGATTGCATCTTCCATTATACACAAGAAAATACTAATATTTTTTAGTATTTGAAATCAAATCTTGTGATTATGGAAAATAATTATGAAATGAATCACGAGGAGCTAATCAAACTGTGAAAGTGATCAAATGAATATGTGAAGAATTTGCATCTTTCAAGTATAAATAAAGGGCATAGGACCAATAGAAGAGTGTATAGAGAAGCGGAAAGAATCCTAAGACATAAATTCTCTCAATTCAAGTTAAAAAAATATCAGACGCGATTCAAGACGTCATCGCGTACTACTTCAAAATTTGAAGCTTAATTCGTTATCAAGGTGTTGAATCATCGATTAACGTCATTGGGATATCAAATCAATTCTGAAGATGATTAAACACTCGATGAGAAGAATCAAGAGATCAGTTAGAGACTGGACTTTGTCGACTCTTTGTCTCGTCTCTTCAGTAAAAGTTTTAAACACCATGTCTACCGATGAAAGAATCTTGAGAGTGAAGTTTTTTTCTTAAAAAAATCAATGGGAAGTCTTGGAGTTGTCAAAAGGAGGTATGTCCAAGAAGTTACAAGCATCTTCTGAAGTAGCTCATTTCTTTGAGACCCCATCAGAAATTCCTACCACTCTAAACCAACACAAATAAGGGAGAAGAAAACGAATATCCATCACTCATTCCTCGATCACCATCAAGTTACTCATTCAAATGACATATATAAAACACTCGTGATGGTGAAAAACGCCACAACTTTAGAAGATCAAACAAAGAACTTGACCAAAGACATTGAAGGACTCACGAACTTTTCCAAGACCATGATTCCCAAATTATGAAACTGATGAACAAGATAGACAATTCTGACCGAGTCATGTAAACAACAAACATAATCATCAAACTAATGATGATGCCGAGTCATCGACAGGAGAAAAGAAAGAGCTCTGACTAAAGAGTTGCATGTCTCATCCGATGGGTAAATTCCCATCATCTAGTTAGAAAAGTTCATTATGGGGGACTATTAGAGATAAGATCGATGGATTCTCCAAAGTCATCTTTCGCCTACGCCAATTCACAATCACAAAGGATTGATAGCTTAGGAATTAATGCAAATCGGCTACCAACCTAAAAAATGTTAGCAATTTGATTGTGAAAGTAAGCCAAAGCAATATGAGGCTCATTTCATGGAGACATGTAACAATGCTGGGACATATGGAGATCAACTGGTCGAGAAATTTTTTAGTACAATATAGGAAATGTATTTTATTGTTACAATGTATTAGGATCAAAGATAGAGTTTAGAACAATTGTTTGTTGTTAATGTCCGTTTCTTTACTTGATAGATGCAGCTAAACCATTGAAAATAGTTTTTCGAATGCGAAAAGGTCCGTCTGGACTAGTGATTCAATATATATATTCTTTTGAACAATTTTTTAACCAAGAAACTAGACATATAGATAGGCACACATATACAAAAATTTTTGAGAGTAAACAACACAAGATATATGTAAGTTCAAATGTTATGTCCATCTACGTCTCTCCTTCTTCCAATCAAGTAAGAAATTCATAAAAGGCTTTGATTTTACAACTTATAATAATTCACTTCATATAAAAATTATCAAATGCCTATACTGAAGATATTACTATATCTTCTAAACAAATACGATCCCAAATTGTCTATTGAACCTTAGGCTAAAACAGATACAAACACAACTCTTTAACAAGTATCTTGAATAACTGGAGTTGATAAAGTAGCACAAGTTGATCCTTAATGAACAAATATGGACAATATGCTTGTGCTATGAAGCAACTTGAAGATAGAAGAGTAAAGAGTGATTGAAATAATTAATAAGACAGATCAAGAATACTTCAGTAGTCTCTTCAGTCTTTAATCATACCTTTAAATATGCAAACTCCTACAACGGTCAGATCTTCAACAAAACGACTACTTGTACTGATAGCCGACATAAAAGAAAGCTACTTTATTTCATTTCCCTTCATAGTACGCCACAATAAATTCACATTGACATGTATCGAAAAATCACAAATAACGTTTCTGAAAAGTTGATTTATGAGAGAGAAAAGAATGCCCATATCTTTATCTTATTATGAGACATTCTTGAATATCTGGAGATATCGGATAATATACATTGATTAGTCAAGTGATCTCATAAAAATTCGGGTTGGTATGTACACAGACTGACTTGGTATGCAAGCATACCCAACTAGAGATTAATCTACATTTTAAGCTTTCTTGTGTAGTCTGGTTTGAGTCTTGGAAGCAGCTTGATCTAATAGATATAAATGCAACCCGACTTTATTATGGCTATTGTTTATACAGTACAACACGATCTTGAATATTATGATGTTCGACTTAACTTCATTATGTTCAGCTTGAACTCTGTAATTACATGAAACAAGTAGATGGACCTTGAAACAACTCGATGATATTTATTATCACCAAAATGAAGATAATTTCAATGTAACACATTGACTTGAAGGTATAATTGATTGATAGTTGGAACCATCTAGAACAAGAATTCTGACAATGGAAAAAAGAGCCCGTCGTTGACTATATTAATCGTTGGAGAAATTTGAGTCTTAACTGCAAAGACCAATTGTCCGAGACTTTTGCCATTGAGATGTGCATCCAAGGTACGCATTGAAGACTTCGATATATCTTTCAAGGAATCCAATCAAAGACGTTGGGAGAATTAGCTACTTGGGCCTAGGGGTGGGCATTTGTGATCGGGTATCAGGTAACCGACCCGACCCGACCCGATTAGTTATACCCGATCGGGTCGGTTATTTATCTCAAAATTATAATCGGGTAGAAACCTGAACCCGAAATATAATTTTGGGGTTAAAAAAATATCGGGTACCCTATTTTTTAAAAAATATATATATTATATAATGTTTTATATTTTTAATTAGGCAATAAAAACTAAATCCCTAATTCTACTGTCTTCCCTCACTTTGAGTTTCTGCATCTCTTCTCGTCTGCATGCTGCAAGGCGCAAGCACTCTCGACCTCGGCAGTCGGCTCTCGCTAATTTTACAGGCTTGAGTTCCAAGCACTAAATCCCTAATTATACATAATTCTGTAGTCTTCTCTCACTCTGCAAGCACAAGGTAATTCTCGGTTAAAGGTCGATTCTTTCACTGCCATAATTCATGCCTCCCTTTGTGCATATTGAATAATTTGGATTTCTTTTTTCATTTGGATTTTAGAAAGATATTTGGATTTCTGTTTGAATAATTTGGATTTATGTTTTAGCATTTGGATTTCTGAAATTTATGCCTACTTTATTGAATATTTTGGATTTTAGAAATTTTTTTTGTAAATGTGGAGTGTAATAGATCATCTAATGGAAGAAGCTGATGACGCTGATGAGAACAAGAACAATGATGTTGATTTTGTGGAAGATTTAGATCATGATGGTGATAAAGATGAAGTGAAACCCGAGTCTAAAAAGATAGCTAGGAAAGATATTACCTCTAGATCACGATATTGGGAACACTGTGAAAAATTCTATTGTGAAAGTGACAAGGTGCAAAAAGGTAGGTGCAAATATTGTTGCAGAGAGTGTAAGACAGATCCAAAAATACATGGGACTCGATCTTTACAGAATCACTTCGCTTCTTGTAAAAAAAACCTCATGAAATTGCAACTAATCAAGCTCGGATTTCTTTTCAATCATCAAAAGATGATTAGAAAGAAGCGCAAATAGGTACTTGGAAATTTGATCAGGACAAATTAAGAGAGGCACTAACTTATTGGTTGATTGTCGATGAACTTCCTTTCAAAACAGTTGAGAACAAAGGTTTTAGACACTTCATGTCAATTGAATGTCTAATGTTTAGCATTCCATCTCGAAGGACAACAACCAAGGATGTTTATAATTTGTACATGGATGAAAAAGTGCAGTTGATGTCTTTTATGAAACAACATGGTTCAAGAATTTGTATAACTACGGACACATGGACATCAATACAAAAAGTGAATTATATATGTCTAACTACACATTTCATTGATGATGAATGGAATTTGCAAAAGAGAATTTTGAATTTTTGTCCGATTTCTGGACATAAGAGTGATGATGTGGGTAAAGCAGTTGAAAAATGTTTAGTTGATTAGAGAATTGATAAAATCTTTACTATCATAGTTGATAATGTCTCATCAAATGATAGTGCAATAACATATTTGCAAAAAAAGGTTTGAAAATTAGAAAACAAATATCTTATTGGGGAAATATTTACACATGCGATGTATTGCATATATTGTCAACCTTATTGTGTAGTATGGTTTGAAAGGGAAAGACGAACATTTAGCTATCTTTCGAATTAGAGGAGCAATGAGGTATGTCCGAAAATCGCCAGCAAGGTATAAAAGATTTTGTAAATGTGTTGAGATCGAAAAGATAGATACAAAGAAATTGTTACGCCTTGATGTACCTACAAGATAGAACTCAACATATCTAATGTTAGAGTCAGCAATATCTCTGAAAAGAGCATTTGATTCATATGCCGATATAGATCTTGCCTACGTGAATGATCTATTGAAACCACTGTATGATTGGATTCCGTCGGAATATGATTGGGAAAGGGCTAGTTTGTTGTTGAAGTTTCTTGGACACTTTTACAAGCTTACTTTGGCAATTTCTGTCTTTCTATATTTCAGTTCAAACACCATATTTCATGAAATAAGTGTTGTTGACATGCTTCTAAAATAGTGGTTAGTAAGCGATGATTTTGAATTAAGTGAAATGTAAAGAAAAAATGAAAGATAAATTTGACAAGTTTTGGGGTCGATTGAAAAAATTAACATGATGTTGTATTATGCAGTGATTATTGATCCTCTTCACAAATTAGAGTTGTTGAGTTTTCATTTGATACAATGTATGATGATATCACAAAGAGCGTGATGATGAAGGAAAAAGTGAATAGTGGAATGCAGGAAATTTTTTACTATTATAAAGTGAGAGATGGAACTCCAGGAAGTCTGGTACATTCTGCATTAGGTTCTACATCATTTTCAAAAGATTCTCAATCTGATAATTCAATGACTTCTCGAACATTCATGAAAGATGAGTTTAGAAAATACAAACTTGGTGGGAAAAAAAAAAGTGAAGTCAGAATTTGAGAAATATCTAGGTGATGATCCTGAGAATTATGATTAAAATTTTGATATCCTTCAGTGGTGGTAAGTCAATTCTCCCAGATTTCCTATTCTTTATCGATTGGCACATGATATCTTAGCTATTCATGTCTCCACTGTTGCTTCGGAAGCAGCATTTAGTACATGTGGTCGTGTTTTGGATGCTTTTAGAAGTTCATTGTCTCTTAGAATAGTTCAAGCTTTGGTATGTACCCAAGATTGGCTATGGTTGGATTCTAAGCCTATATGCATGGATGAAGATTTGAATGAAATGGAAATACTTGAGAAAGACATATTTTTTTCTCTTTACTTTTCTATATCTATTCTTAGTGGTTATGTTTTAATCTCTAATAACTAATCTCTTTGTTTTTTTTTTTTGGCATAGAATTAACAAATTCAGGAAGGATTCAACCATAATTGATATATAATTATGAAAAACATCAACAATCAATTATTGTAAGTTTTTAAAGTTTAAATTCATTATATTTGACGATGGTAAGTTTTTAAAATTTAAATCAATTATATTTATCTACTTTAATGATTGTCTTAGAAAACTCATAGAATTATAATATTTCAAGTATTTTGATTTGATTTGATTTGATTGGATTTTGAGTCATTGAGTCTGTGGGGACCCGGACGCTAATTCATTTCTTAATCATCTTGGGAATAATTGGAACAATTAAATAAGCTGAGTCTAAATTTTTTTTATACAAGTGCGGAACATATCATAATCAATCTGATATAAACATTAAAGTTAAAAGTACAAGTCTTGTACAAACTACATTTACGTCAAACTCAGGTTTAACCACTACATCTCAAGTGTCGAAACCAAATCTACTTCTGGGCCTGAATCTCCATGCTAATCTTGATCTCTCATCCTCTTCTCGACCTTGATCATGTCCCACCTGTTGTCATGCACACATACAGACACAACAACAGCCGGATAACTCCTGTGAAAATATAATTCCCAGTATAAACCACGTATACATGCAATCATATAACAGATATAAAAGCATATAACAGTTATCAACAACATGTATCAAATCTGAAAGACATGAAGTGATATAAACCATAAGTCAAACTCTTGACTTTTAATCTCTGACTCGACTCTTCTCTAATCTAGGGATCCCGTTTTCCAGATGTTGGCATATTATATCGAATCTCAGCAATAGAAGTCGATCTACTCATAAGCAAAAAACCAAACATCCAGTGTCTTGGCACTTCTACCAAAGACTTGGCACCTCTGCCAATGACTAGGCACATTTGCCCAAGACTCAATACATGCTCTGCTATAAATCAATAGACTAAGAATATCAATCTCATGAATTGCAAACATCAATGCAATAAAATAAAGTATGTGGTTTTGAGAAAACTCAAGTCGAATCTAACTCGAGTCATAACTTCCCGATTTAACATTGATTTATACCTTTCTTTCGTCGATCTGACAAAGTCGAAGTCTTGAATTCGAAGCTGTCGATACTCAATCTGGCAATGACATTATTGAGGAGGACAATATCAATATACAACCCAACCAAGACTGGATATAATCAGAACTCAATCTAAATCTGTTTCGACGACATAACAGCACAATCTCGATATACCCAACAATACAATAGCAACATATATCAATCTCAACAACTCATAATTAATCGATAAACAAAATCGGATACAAATCTGTATAAACTCAATCAATTCAACTCTAAAAAATCATAACAATTTCATACGGTATCCGTTCTTCGATCTGGTTTCGATTATACGATTACTACAATCTCAGGAACACATAATATAGATCAAAACATTACTCCCTCAATATCATGTTTTCAAATCATATTAGAAATCAATAAAACTTACGTCCTTTTGTAAGCTTTGTCGAGAGGAGTACGATACTGTGTTCGGATTGAAAATCGGACTCTCGGATCTTGCCAAATCACAATTCTAAAAGATGAAAAGCTTGAACCTTCCTCTGAATCTTGTCTCGATCTTTTCTGCTGAATTCTGAAGGAATGGAAAATTGTTTACACTTAAATTGCATGGCAAGGATAAGGTGGCTCCCTCTTGGTGCTGCACGTCTCGCGCATATGCGCGACCATTTTTGGCGCATATGCGCGAGACCTACTGTCTCGTCGCATAACATTTCTTCTGCTCGCGCATATGCGCGCACCATATTCGTGCATATGCGCCGAACTTTCTGTCCTGGCACTTCTGAAATCCACCACCTCGCGCATATGCGCGCCCTGACTCGCGCATATGCGCGAGGTCTTCTGCCTCGACAATGGTCTTCTCGCGTATATGCGTGCTTTTCTGCCGAGCATGTGTGCGATACCTACTGTATCTCACATATACCAACTCATACATTTTCCAATTCTTGTCTCGGCGTGGTCCGTCTATAATCGTAACAATTCATAATCATTAATCTCAAATTACCAAAATAAAATCTCGGGCATTACACTTTTCCCCTCTAAAATATGATTTCGTCCCTGAAATCAAAGGCAATCAAATCATATCAAATAAGAAATGTATAATAGACGCTAACCAGAAAACTTACATCAATGAAATAACTCTGGAAATTTCTGTCTCATATCTGATTCAGTCTCCAGGTAGCTTCTTCAATGCCATGACGACTCCGCCGAACCTTCACAAGCGGAATAGTCTTCGTTCTGAGCTATTTTTATTTATGATCAAGAATTTGGATCGGTTTTTCAAAATAACTCAGAGTTTCATCAAGTTCGGCCTCGTCTGGCTGAAGAATGTGAGATGCATCAGGAAGATATTTCCGCAATAAAGATACATAAAAGACATCATGTATTCCAGATAAAGACGGAGGTAGGGCAAGTCGATAGGCACGATCTCCTATCTTTTCGAGAATCTCGTACGGACCAATATATCATGGAGACAACTTCCCTTTCTTGCCGAATCTGACAAAGCCTCTGAAAGGTGTCAAAAATACTCTGTCTCCTGTCTCAAATACCAACGGTCTTCGTCGAACATTGACATATTTGGCCTGTCTATCTTGAGCTGTCTTCATTTTTTTTTGAATCAGCTTCACTTTCTCAGTCATATCTCGGATCATGTCAGGTCCAATCTCAGGTACCTCAGAGATGTCATCCCAATACAGAGGGGATCTGCACTACTTGCCGTACAACGCTTCAAACGGTGCCATCTCTATACTCTTCTGATAGATGTGGTTGTACGAAAACTCACAAAGTGGCAAAGAATCTTGCCAACTAGTGCCAAAATCTAGCACCACAGCTCTCAGCATATCCTCCAGTGTCTGGATAGTCCGCTCTGACTGTCCATCGGTCTAAAGATGATATGCAGTACTCTGGTGTAACTTCGTACCTAGAGTCTACTGCAAACTGTGCCAAAAGTGCGAAGTAAATCGAGGATCACGGTCTGATACAATTGACTTCGGCACTCCATGCAATCTGACCACTTCTCTGACATAGATCTCTGCCATCTGGTCATGTATGTATGTCATCTTGTACGGAATAAAACACATTGATTTGGTCAATCTGTCAATCACGACCCAAATTGCAACACAACCTCTGGAGGAACGTGGTAGCTTCGTCACAAAATCCATGGAAATGTGATCACATTTCCATTCAGGAATAGATAAGCTCTGCAACAGACCTCCTGGTTTCTTTCTTTCCGCTTTTACCTGTTGGCAATTCTCACATTTGGATACAAACTCTGCAATATCTGCTTTCATTTGTTTCCACCAAAACTGTCTTTTCAAATCATTATACATTTTTCTGCCACCAGGATGAATACTGAATCGACTACTGTGCGCTTCTGATAATATCTGTCTTTTCAAATCTGAAACATCTGGCACAACAAGACGATTCTTCACATATAAAACACTGTCACGAACCTGATACTCGGATTGATGCCCCGCTCTGATCATCAAAATCGAGTTCTGAACATTCTGATCAACATTCTGAGATTCTTTAATTCGCAAAATCAGCTCTGGTTCGACTTGAATAGTATAGAGTCTCAACGGTTTACAATCTGTTTCAAATATTAATACAGACAAACAACAATCTTCTATCGAATTCGAAGCACCAATCGTCGATAAGGATAACGAACATACCTTTTGACTTAGTGCATCAGCTGCTGCATTCGACTTCCCTGGATAATATTTGATTTCACAATCAAAATCTTTTAGTAAATCAAGCCATCTTCTTTGTCTCATATTCAGTTCTGACTGTGAAAATAGATACTTCAGACTCTTGTGATCAGAATAAATTTCAAATTTCTTCCCGTAAAATTTCTTCCCGTATAGGTAGTGTCGCCATATCTTCAATGCAAATACAATGGCTGCCAATTCAAGATCATGAATTGGGTAGCGAGTCTCATGTGGCTTCAATTGTCTCGAGGCATAAGCAATGATATAGCCTCGCTGCATCAAAACACAACCCAATCCTCGGTGAGTAGCATCACAATAAACAATAAAATCACCAGTACCTGACGGAATAGTTAACACCGGAGCATTGGTCAATCTTTTCTTCAACTCTAAAAAACTGGATTCACAGTCCTCTGACCAAACAAATGGTGCATTTGTTAAACCAAACGGCATGACTATAAACTCATAATGTCCATACCTGGTTCTGAAAGCTGTCTTGGATATATCAGATTCTCTGACTCTCAGCTGATGATATCCAGGATCTCAGATCGATCTTGGAATAAACAAAAGCACCCTAAAATTGATCAAATAAATCATCGATACGAGGCAAAGGGTATTTATTCTTTACCGTAGCCTTGTTCAGTTGCCGATAATCAATGCAGAGTCTCATTGAACCGTCCTTCTTTCGGACAAACAATACTGGAGCAACCAAAGGAGAAACACTCGGTCTGATGTAACCCTTGGCCAGTAAATCTTCTAACTGTTTTTTCAATTCTTTTAATTCAATCGGTGTCATTCTGTACGGAGCTCTAGAAATAACAACTGTACCTAGTACCAACTCAATGCTGAAGTCTATCTCTCTGACTGAGGCAATCTCGGAATCTCATCTGGGAAGACATCAGCAAACTCACATACCGCTGGCAAATCAGCCAATGATGGGCTCGATTTCTGTACGTCAACTGAATATACAAGGAATCCCTCTCCTCCTATCTGCAATAATCGAGTCATAGACATAGTAGATATCAAAGGAATTCTAGCTCTAGAACCCTTACCGTATAATTTCCATTCATCAGCCATATCAGGTCTGAATCTCACAATCTTATGGAAACAATCAACGGTTGCTCTGTACTTGGTCAGCATGTCAATACCGATAATACAGTCAAAATCAGACAATCCAAGTACAATACAATTTAACTCAATCTCATGGCCATCATACTGTAGCATACAATGTTTAACAGAATTGACTGATATCAATGATGTCCCCAAAAGAGAAGAGACAGATACTACATCAGATAAAGACTCAACATGCAATGCATGAATCAATGTAAATTGCTCTGAAATAAATGTATGAGATGCACCCGTATCAATCAATACGTAAGCAGGGTAACCACAAAGAGAACAATTACCTGCAACAACATCATCTAGTGCTTCCTGGGCCTGTTCTTCAGTCAAAACAAATACTCTGGCATGCTGTCTCGGAGGCTGGCTAACTGTCTGGCTTCTTCCTGGCCTTGGCTGTGACTGAGTAGGTGCTGGCTGGAAAGAGTGAACAACAGATGCTCGTCTATCAGGCTGTGCCACTGATCTAGATGATTCTGCTCCCTGGGATCTTTGGGAACCTCGCTAGGACAGACTCTGGCAAAATGTCTCTGTTGTCAACAGATGTTGCAACTACCAAACACTCCTTGGCAATGCTTTGTGGGATGTCTCCCTTCACAAGTTCTGCAATAGACCCCTGTATTACTTTGGCTTTGTCGTGAACCACTGGAGCCAGATGAACTGCTGCTAGACTTCTTAAATTGTTTCCCTCTGGCCTTCAACTAATCTTTCTTCCCACCACTGCTGCTACTACCACTCTCAAATCTGGGAGGGTGTTGCTGAAACTGAGTAGTAGATGGCTGCTGTGGTCTCGGTGCTGGCGCAACACACGAAGTTCCTTTCTGCCTAATCAGGCCCGCTTCAGCTCCCTTAGCTCTGTTCAAAGCATCGACAAAGGTATTTGGTCTCCCAGTGTTCACCAATGTAAAGATCTCAAGATTCAGCCCATTAATGAACTGATCAGCAACAGCTTCGACATTCTCAGCAACATGTGGAGCAAATCGCAACAAGGTAGAGAACTTGGCCACATATTTCTCTATGTTCAGTTGACCCTGTCTTAAATTAGCAAACTCTACTCCCTTGTCTTTCTTGTACGATACTGGGAAAAATCGTTGATAGAATTCAGTCTTAAAGATTTTCCATGTAATAACTAAACCTTGATGCTCCAATGCCCTCTTTGTTGTGAGCCACCAATTCTTTGCAACATCATGAAACTAGTGCCCGATCAGTCTAACTCTTCGTTCATCTCAATAATCCAATTAATCAAACAGCATCTCGATGTCATCCAACCAACTCTCACAATCAACAGATGTCTCAGTTCCTTTCAGAGTCGGTGGTTTAAATGACTGAAATCTCTTCAGTAATGTTTCCATCGGAGTTGTTGTGACATCCATCGGATTAGCAGATGTACTACCCTGTTCTAGGATTCTTCGAGGAGGCATATCTGATTATCAAAAGGGTTAGCAATCATATTTGACAAATCTGTCTCAGTCCCCTTCTGATCATCTTACCTCTGATAAAAAATCGGTTCTGTTTCATTTCTCAACTAATACAGGTTGCCAATCAAATCAGATAATCAGGTAAACATGTATTAAAGCAGGAAAACATAATAACATCATGCCATGCTAGCATGTAGAAGCCGGAAAGAAAACTCAATCTACCCCGCTCACTAGCTTCTATCCAGTCTCAAGAACCTACAGTTCTAGAACCTACTGCTCTGCTAAGGAATCTACTGCTCTGATACCACCTGTTGTGGGGACCAGGACGCTAATTCATTTCTTAATCATCTTTGGGAATAATTGGATCGATTAAATAAGTTGGGTCTAATTTTTTTTTTATACAAGTTCGGAACATATCATAATCAATCTGATATAAATATTAAAGTTAAAAGTACAAGTCTTGTACAAACTACATTTAAGTCAAACTAAGGTTTAACCACTACATCTCAAGTGTCGAAACAAAATCTACTTCTGGGCCCGGATCTCCATGCTAATCTTGATCTCTCATCCACTTCTCGACCCTGATCCTGTCCCACCTGTTGTCATGCACACATACAGACACAATAACAGCCGGATAACTCTGGTGAGAATATAATTCTCAGTATACACCACGTATACATGCAATCATATAACAGATATAAAAGCATATAAGAGTCAATAACATGTATCAAATCTGAAAGACATGAAGTGATATAAACCATAAGTCAAACTCTTGACTCTTAATCTCTGACTCGACTCTTCTCTAATATAGGGATCCCGTTTCCAGACGTGGCATATTATATCGAATCTCAGCAATAGAAGTTGATCTACTCCTAAGAAACATCGATATAAACCAAACATCCAGTGTCTTGGCACTACTACCAAAGACTTGGCACCTCTGCCAATGACTAGGCACATCTGCCCAAGACTCAATACATGCTCTGCTATAAATCAATAGACTAAGCATATCAATATCATGAATTGCAAACATCAATGAAATAAATTAAAGTATGTGTTTTGGGAAAACTCAATTCGAATCTAACTCGAGTCATAACTTCCCGATTTAACATTGATTTATACCTTTCTTTCGTTGATCTGACAAAGTCGAAGTCTTGAATTCGAACCTGTCGATACTCAATCTGGCAATGACATTATTGAGAAGTACAATATCAATATACAACCCAACCAAGACTGGATATAATCAGAACTCAATCTAATTCTGTTTCGACGGCATAACAGCACAATCTCGATATACCCAACAATACAATAGCAACAGATACCAATCTCAACAACTCACAATTAATCGATAAACAAAATCTGTTCCAAATCTGTATAATCTCAGTCAATTCAACTCTGAAAATTCATAACAATTTCATACGGTATCCGTTCTTCGATCTGGTTTCGATTATACGATTACTACAATCTCAGGAACACATAATATAGATCAAAACATGATTCCCTCAATATCATGTTTTCAAATCATATCAGAAATCAATAAAACTTACGTCTTTTTGTAGGCTTTGTCGAGAGGAGTACGATACTGTGTTCGGATTGAAAATCGGAATCCCGGATCTTGTTAAATCACAATTCTAAAAGATGAAAAGCTTGAACCTTCCTTTGAAGCTTGTCTCGATCTTTCCTGCTGAATTCTGAAGGAATGGAAAATTGTTTACACTTAAATTGCATGGCAAGGATAGGTGGCTCCCTCTAGGTGCAGCACGTCTCGCGCATATGCGCGACCATCATCGTCGCATATGCGCGAGACCTACTGTCTCGTCGCATAACATTTCTTCTGCTCGCGCATATGCGCGCACCATCTTCGCGCATATGCGCCAAACGTTCTGTCCTGGAACTTCTGAAATCCACCACCTCGAGCATATGCACGCCCTGAATCGCGCATATGCGCGAGGTCTTCTGCCTCGGCAATGGTCTTCTCGCGCATTTGCTCGCCTTTTTGCCGCGCATGTGCGCGATACCTCCTGTATCCCACATATGCCAACTCATGCATTTTCCAATTCTGGTCTCGGCGTGGTCCGTCTATAATCGTAACAATTCATAATCATTAAACTCAAATTACCAAAATAAAATCTCGGGCATTACAGAGTCAGTTCTGAATTGGAAGATGATATATCTAGGCAAATAATGCTTTAGCTTGGAAGTTGGAAGAGGATTTACCTCTTGCTTTAATTTATTTCTAATGATTTGAAGAAGTTGATGTTTTACTTTCGAAGATGATTGAATAGGTTAATATGTGATGGATTTTTTGTCTGTGGTGAATTCGGGTGTTCTGACTTTTATTGGAATGTGTTTCTTTCAAATTGATGGTCTTTTGGTAGCACATTTACTATCCGAAGCCGAACTTTAATCAGTGCTACCCGATGGAATGGAGTTGAACATGGCTACAAGTGGAGCAGAAAGGCCCTCGCTCAGGAACATCATAGAACCAAAGAAAGAGAGAGTTTCAAGAAATGGAGAAAGTTTTACCAAGACCCTACCAAAGAATCTATGATAATTAATGCAACTCCCGTCAAGGTCAAGGGAAACACAAGTGATAAGACCAGAACAAAGAAAAAAATATCTCAAGAACAAAATGAAGAAGTTTGACCTTAACGATCAATATTATGCCTTTGCGCATGCTGAAAGAATTGAACATTTCCGTGGAAAAACTTGAAAACAATCATCTAATGATCCAAGGATTCAATGAAGGATGGCAAAAGGCTTTCAGAACCATAAGATTAGTATTATTAATGGACTACATGACCTCAAGTTCACTATTTAATGTCATAGATGCCAAAACATCATACAATTTGTTTCTTGGTCGACCGTGTCTCCATGAAAATAGGGTTTTTGTTTCTACATGACATCAATGTTTCAAATAATATCGAGATAGATTGGTAAAGAAAGTTCTTGGAGATGAGAGGCCAATTACTGAAGCTGATTCGCATTTTTCCGATTCCAAGTATTACTTTGAAAATGAAAAGATAACAAGAATCAAAGAAGGTTTACCTCATCAAAAATCCGAAGGACAAAAATGATGAAGTTAAAGAAAGTAAAGTCGAAGAAACTTTATCAATTCATAAATTCAATCAAAAGATGAATTGCCTCTTCAAGAAGCCGATTCTTTGAAAGAAAAGGTATTCTACCCAACGAAATTGATGAAAAAAGTCCATCAATTGAAGGATTTGTCCATCTGAATCAAGGAGCCAAGGTAGAACATGGGGAATACTTGGAACTATAGAACGCGAATGGTTTTGTTCCAAAAAATTATAATATGATCTCGTTAAAGTTGGATATAATCCAAAGAAAAATCTTATATTGGGTAAATTTCATTTAGAAGTTTCTGACAAAGGGGTGCGCATACTATCTACCACACAAAAAATTTTAAAGAAAGTGGGCACGCTGTTAAAAATACCTGAAAAGGCCTTGGATTCATCGCATAGAGCCTTATCCATATTTCATCAAAAGAGACATCATTACTATATTGTTGAAGATGAACGCTCATTAACAAACTATATCTTGGATAAAAGAAACAAAGAAGTACTATGAGCCTTTGTCTTTCATAGGCTAGGCCAACGTAAAAGGTGAAAAAATAGGAACAATATCAGGCAACTATTGAACTCTTCCAATCATCCGAGTGAAGCATATAAGAAGCAAGCCCCAAAAAGATTGTGAAGTCTGATATTGTCCTACATGGAGCTCAACCTATCAAGCAAGCTGAACGAAGATTTTGTCCCGATTTAATCTCACAAATTGAAACTGAAGTTAACAAACTCATTGAGGCTGGGTTTAACCGCGAAGTCAACTATCCTACAAGGATATCCAACATAGTACCTTTGAGCAAAAAGAATGGACAAATTTGTGTTGACTTTAGAAATATCAATAATGCATGGCCTAATTATGACGTTATATTACATGTAACCAAACTAATTGATCGACACTACCATGGGTCACCAGGCATTGTCTCTCATGGATGGATCGTCTGGGGGTAATCAAATTTGCATGGCACCAAAACATGAAGAGCTAACCGCATTTCACATCTGAAAGGTATAAATTATTACAAAGTGATGTCATTTGGATTAAAGAATGATGATGCTACTTATCAAAGAGCAATGCAAAAGATTTTTGAGGATATTCTTCACAAAAACATTGAATGATATGTTGATGATGTGGTTGTAAAATCCAAAAAAAGAAAAAATCATCTCGAAGACATTATAAATATTTTTGAGCTCCTGAGAAGTTGCAAACTTAAGATGAACCCACTGAGATGTGCATACGGAGTCACATCATGAAAATTCCTTGGATTATTGTTCAACATTGAAGGACTGAAATCGAGCAAGAAAATTTTGATGCGATCTTAAAAATGTATGGGCTTCGAAATATCCACAAGCTAAAAAAATTGCAAGGGAAATTATCATATATCAAGAGGTTCATCTCAAATTTGGCAAGTCCATGTCAACCATTTAGCCGCCTCATGAAAAATGGAGTTCCATTCTAATGGGACAAATCTTCAAAGAATGCTTTGGAAAGATTAAAATATTACTTGATAAATACTCTCGTACTGCCTTCACCAGTGCGCAAGTGTCCTTTTACTCTCTATGTCACTGCACAAGAGCATTCTGTCGGAGCTTTACTAGCTCAAGATAATGATGATGGGAAGGAAACTGCAATATGCTACTTGAGTAGAATGACGATGCCAAATGAATTGAACTTGATGGATCGCGTGCTCGGCACCTTAGGGGTGCTTTCAACACAATAAATCAATGAGCTGCAATAGCTCGTGTTCTAAGAATGTATACATCGATGAATTAGATCAAGTTTGGTATTAAACCAAGCGGAAAATACTTGAAATAATCTGTTGGAAACGAAATTCCGGCGTTTGACAAAATATGAACCAAACTCTAAATTCTGGAGTTTGACAAACTGATCAACCAACTGATACGCGCAATTATATTCAGCAACTGAACTTAACAACTGAAATCAGCAGATCTAATAAAGAAAACTGATCAGTTGTTGTTGGAAACGAAATTCCTGAGTTTGACAAAATATGAACCAAACTCTAAAATTATGGAGCTTGACAAACTGATCAACCAACTGATACGCGCAATTATATTCAGCAACTGGACTTAACAAATCAGCAGATCTAATAAAGAAAACTGATCAGTTGATATATTCAGCCGTATGCTTCCTTCAACTAAACATGTCTCGGGAAAGAACATTCAACCGACAAAAAGACATAGCAGATTGCAACTGAATATGAAACGCCGCACTTCAATCAATACAGCTTAGAACAACGCATTTCGGCTAAAGAAATTAAGACGCCGCATTATAATAAATGAAGCAAACAATGCCCAAGGAATGATGAAGTGGCAATCAGCGGATACAAAGATTCAAACATATCTGAAGTTACCGTTGGAAGGGAAGCTTATAAATATGACAGAAGAATAGCTGAAAGAAAAAAAAAATAGACACAGATCACTCTATTCAAAGCTTGCTGTTACTCTGTCAAAATCTTAGCTCACCCTTACTTGATTTATTCGTAGCAGTCAAGGCTACAATTTGAGCTTACTAGCACTTTGTAATAATCGTTAAAATTTGATAGCGCTAAGATCAGTTACGCACTGAGAACATTTTGTAATACTAAGAGTTTCAGCTTTTGGCAGTGATAAGTCCAAACTGAAGTGGGTCAGTACAAATCTTGTATTCGATCAAAGTCTTTTAGTGGAAATCCTATCCTTGAGATAGAAGAGGTGACGTAGGAGTAATTGAAATCTCCGAACATTCAGAAACAATCCTTGTGTATTTTACTTTAGTTTTGTATTCTATCTTTCAGTCAGTTAATTTCCGCAACTACTTTAGTTTAACTGATTGTCATTGACCAACAAGATTCCGAAAATCAGTTTCTCAGCAAACTGAACTCAAAACTCGAAAAGATCAGTTTTAATTGTGAGTGTTTATGCAACCCCCCTTCTAAACACTCTTGCTACGTTAATCGATCCTATCATAATCCTTCGTTAAGAAAAACTAATAGATTTTAAATCTTGTGCAACCGAATAACTGAAATACAGGAAAATCAGTTAGAGCTTATATCAGTTCAGTTATGGACAGAACTGAACTGATATCAGCTGAATTGATGAAATCAGTTAAGAACAAAACAAGCAATTAAACAGTTAAAAGACACAAGATATGTTTATGGATATTCGGACACTTAAACTGCTTCTACATCACCCCTTCTTCCTCCACGGGTAGGATACACTAGAAGACTTAGATTTATACAACACCTTGTACAAATTCTACATACCTTAGGACTTACCCACTGCCTAACTAAACTCCTAGTTTAGATTGAAGGCAGCACCTTCCAGCCAACACTTGTTTAACGTCTGTGTGTCAAAAACTACATACACAAGTTTATTGTCTTTGTGCAAGACTGTAATTTGGGTGGTGATGTGTGTGCATGTATGTGAGAACTGAACAATGATAACAACTCGAAGGTGTTCTCCCACACTGAGGGACATAAGCCGCTAATCTAAGCTGATATAACTTGAAGTGTTCCCTCTGGGCAAATTTCTTCTAGTAAGCAGATATATAATATGCGTGTCCATCTTCTTGTTGTATTCTCTCTTTCAGCTACACTGTGTATTTATTGGTCTTCACCGATCTTCTATTTATAGACGGGAAATCTTTGATCGTACAGTGAGACTAAATTATTGTATCCGTTGCATTTTGAATTTGTTCCTTGGAATCCATTCCGGAACTTTTGGCTTTAAGCTTCTGATGCAATGTTCATGATTGTACTGTGATAGTACAATTGCTTTTGTACCTTTGCACACAGCTGTAATCCATTAAGTAAACTTGTCGTGATCTGCAACTGATTGCTCCTAACTGATATTTTGAATTGATCAGTTGAACTGGTCTTGTTCTGGTGTTCTGAATTGGTTCTACAAACCGATGTTCTTCAGTAACTGGTCTTTGAACTGATTTAGTGAAATCAGTTGACTCGTGAGCTGAATAGATTTCACTGATTCAGTTTACATGGTCAGCTGGGCTTTTTATCAGTTGAACTCTTCATCAGCTGGTCGGGCTTCTGAAGATCTTCTGCCGAACTACCTATCAGCTGGACATTCAGTTGAGCTGGTTGCGATGCATCAGTTGAACTGGTTCAGTTCGTTCGATCAGTTGGTTCTTTCAGTTAGCATCTCCGATAGCTTCAGTTTTGGCTTGTAAATTGATCATTTCAGTTTCAGCTATCTGCACACTAAGGTATGTTATTAGAAACAAAATAACAAGTTTTGTTAACATCAAAATTAAGCAAAGATTGCGAACTTGAAAAATTCCAACAATCTCCATTTTTTTGATGCTCACAAAACTTGAACAGTTAAATAGATTTAAAAAAACTTAAAACAGATAAAAGAAATTTCAGTTTGAGGGATAAAATTTTTAAAATCAGTTTTAAAAAGAAAAGCTCCCCCTCAAAAACTGAATTTAAAAACGAGTTAAAAACATTTTTTTTGAAATCGAGGGAAAAGAAAACTCCCCCTCAAAAACTGAATTAAAAACTCCCCTTTAAAAATATAAATAATCACACGATTTTAAAAAAAATTTCAGCAGCAATTATCATTCAAGCAGTTAAGGTTACACAAAAACTGGAAATATCAGTTCAGTTATATTTAAACTAACTGGATAACACGATGTTTATTTAATCAAATAAACTTCCCTTGTATTATAATTAAGCGCATCGGTTATGTAAGAGAAAAATGCTATTACACTTAGCGTAATTTTAAACAACATCAGTTATCAATCAGTTTACATATAGTAGAACTAAATGTACCAACTACTGGTCGCCTTGAATGCTTGACATACTGCATAGTCTCGAATTTCTTTGCCAGATGAATAGCTAGCTGCTTTGAACTTGACTTCTGTGCTGGCTAACTGGTCTAGCTGACGCAAACTGGACTCAACTGATTGCTGAACCGCATTGATCATTTCTTCTGATCTGATATGGCAGTTAAGCGGCGGCATACTGCTGATGATTAAGCTCCTAATCATCCAACATTTCAGCTGTCAGTTGGGCTTCATCTGCTGATCAGTTGAACTGGTAGGTTGGCAACTGAAGTCTTGTCCACAAATCAGTTTCGCTGTTCTCCTGTCAGTTGAACTCAAAACCCTGCAAGCTGCTCAAACAACAAAATTACTGAGTCGAGTGAAGTGGCTACGATGTTACTTACAGAGCCAATCCACTCTTCTCCAATAAACGCATGATATATAAAAATTTTTAAAAGAGTTTTGAAAACCATTTTAGATATCATCTTAAAATACATTTTAAGATATCAATTTTCAAATATCCTTCTTAGAACAACTAACTCTGATACCAATCGATGGATCATGTGCTTGGCACCTTAGGGGTGCTTTCAACACAATAAATCAATGAGATGCAATAGCTCGTGTTCTAAGAATGTATATATCGATGAATTAGATCAGGTTTGGTATTAAACCAAGCGGAAAACACTTGAAATAATCATTCGTTAAGAAAAATTGATAGATTTTAAATCTTGTGCAACTGAATAACTAAAATATAGGAAAATCAGTTAGAGCTTATATCAGTTCAGTTATGGGCAGAACTGAACTGATATCAGCTGAACTGATCAAATCAGTTAAGAACAAAACAAGCAATTAAACAGGTAAAAGACACAGGATATGTTTATGGATGTTCGGAGACTTCGACTGGTCTTACGTCACCCCTTCTACCTCCACGGTTATGATACACTAGAAGACTTAGATTTATATAACACCTTGAACAAATCCTACACAGCTTAGGACTTACCTACTGCCTAACTAAACTCTAATTCTAGACTGAAGGCAGCACCTTCCAGCCAACACTTGTTTAACGTCTGTGTGTCAAAGACTACATACGCAAGTTTATTGTCTTTGTACAAGACTATAATTTGGGTGGTGGTGTGTGTGCGTGCATGTGAAAACTGAACAATGATAACAACTCGAAGGTGCTCTCACATACTGAGGGAAATAAGCTTCTAATCTAAGCTGATATAACTTGAAGTGTTCCCTCTGGGCAAATTGCTTCTAGTAAGCAGACATACAATATGCATGTCCTTCTGCTTTTTGTTTTCTCTCTTTCAGCCACACTGTGTATTTGTTGGTCTTCACCGATCTTCTATTTATAAGCGAGAAATCTTTGATCGTACAGTGAGAATCAATTATTGTATCCGTTGCATTTTGAATTTGTTCCTTGGAATCCATTCCGGAACTTTTGGCTTTAAGCTTCTGATGCAACGTTCATGATTGTACTGTGATAGTACAATTGTTTTTGTACCTTTGCGCACAGCTGTAATCCATTAAGTAAGTTTGTCGTGATCTGCAACTGATGACTCCTAACTGATGTTCTGAATTGATCAATTGAACTGGTCTTGTTCTGGTGTTCTGAACTGGTTCTTCAAACTGATCAGCAACTGGTCTTTGAACTAATATAGTGAAATCAGTTGACTCGTGAGCTGAATAGATTTCACTGATTCAGTTTACCTGGTCAATTGGGCTTTTCATCAGTTGAACTGGTTGCGATGCATCAGTTGAACTGGTTCAGTTCGTTCGATCAGTTGGTTCTTTCAGTTAGCATCTCCGATAGTTTCAGTTTTTGCTCGTAAACTGATCATTTCAGTTTCAGCTATCTGCGCACTAAGGTATGTTATTAGAAACAAAATAACAAGTTTTGTTAACATCAAAATTAAGCAAAGATTGCGATCTTGAAAAGTTCCAACAATCTCCCCCTTTTTGATGCTCACAAAACTTGAACAGTTAAAGCGATTTAAAAAAAAACTTAAAACAGATAAAAGAAATTTCAGTTTGAGGGATAACATTTTTAAAATCAGTTTTAAAAAGAAAAGCTCCCCCTCAAAAACTGAATTTAAAAACGAGTTAAAAACATTTTTTTCCAGCTCGAGGGAAAAAAAAAACTCCCCATCAAGAACTGAATTAAAAACTCCCCTTTAAAAATATAAATAGTCACGCGATTTAAAAAAAAAATTTCAGCTGCAATTATCATTCAAGCAGTTAAGGTTACACAAAAACTGGAAATATCAGTTCAGTTATATTTAAACTAACTAGATAACACGATGTTTATTTAATCAAATAAACTTCCCTTGTATTATAATTAAGTGCATCAGTTATGTAAGAGAAAAATGCTATTACATTTAGCGTAATTTTAAACAGCATCAGTTATCAATCAGTTTACATATAGTAGAACTAAATGTAATAACTATTGGTCGCCTTGAATGCTTGACATACTGCATAGTCTCAAATTTCTTTGCCAGATGAACAGCTAGCTGCTTTGAACTTGACTTCTGTGCTGGCTAACTGGTCTAGCTGACGCAAACTGTACTCAATTGATTGTTGAACCACATTGATCATTTCTTCTGATCTGACGTAGAACCCGTAAATTAGACTACGTATAAGCCATGCATAATTCTAGTATTTAAATTAAAATGATTTTATTGCATGAGTATTTAAATTCTTTTCTTTAAATTTATTTATTTCATGCAGTAGTTTAGTTGCTATCTTTTCAGTTAAATAAGTGAGGCCGGACCGGAGTTGGAGTTTTAAGATAAAAGTTAATGATAAGAAAATATTCCTAAATTTAATTTAAGTCAAAGAATAATTTATTTTAATGTAAAAGAAAGTTTAAAGAATTTAATTAATTTACTTGAGATAAGTAGTAAATAAACTCTTTATGTCCAATAATTTAATTAAAAGCCTAAAATAAAATATG
Organism: Primulina huaijiensis; assembly: GCF_012295235.1. Lineage (NCBI taxonomy): Eukaryota > Viridiplantae > Streptophyta > Magnoliopsida > Lamiales > Gesneriaceae > Primulina > Primulina huaijiensis. Next base: position 14,268,460 of record NC_133319.1, read on the forward strand.
TAACCAATTGAGATAAGTTAATCTAGACTTATTTTATTTAATAAATTATGACTTAACATATTAGCAATTTAATTTAAAGATTTAGTCATGCATGCAAAATAATTTCTATCCTAAACTGGTTTATTAATCCACAAAAATATTTAATGGGTAGATAAAACATTAAAGATTTAAAATTCAATAATTAATAAATATTTTCCCACCCCATTTACTTAGATAAAAATCGACCACCCCTTGAGAAGATTTGAAAATATTGTCAACTCTCCACCTTTAATTCTTTCCTTAATCCTTTCATGGCATGGATAATTCCTTCAATTTTAAATCTTTAATAAATATTAATTAAGCAATTTTTCCACCTTTTTTGACTAGATAAAATCGGCCCCCTCCTTTCTAGATTCAAAATTATTTGACAACTCACTACTTGATTCATTTCCTTATCCATTTTTTTTAAATAAATAATCCCTCACCATTTAATCTTCAATAATTAAACAGTTAAGCAATATTCCTACCCATATTTGATAGCAAATAATCGGCCAATGCACCCCTCAAAATATCTCTCAAATCCCTTGATATCATAGCAACTTCTCTTATCTTTCAACTCAAAAGATAGCAAGATTATTTTCTCCCTTTATCTTGCAACCTTTCCTTCATCTCCTAGACTCATTTCTCCCCTCCCTTGCACCAAAATTCAGAGCATCTACCAGTGTAAAAAAAATCGTGAGAATAGTCGAGAGAAACTAGAGAAAAATCGAGTAGAAAACAAGAAGTGAAGAGCACTACGTCTCCTCCGCCGCGTCGTCGTTTTTTTTCTTCAAAACAAAAACCAAGGCATGTATATGTTTTCTTTCACTCTTCAATCAAGCCATATAGGTATTTTAAAACATCATTCATCCATGATTTTATTAGTGAAAACCGAAATACGGACCACAAGTTTATTAAAATTCTGCACAGATTTTTCGAGTGCTCTCCATGCTTCACATTTGCTGTTGTTTTTGATGGTTCAGGTGTTGGCTCGACCCTAGGCTCCCAAAGCTGCATCTAGACCTGTGCTAGGACATGTTAGGACCATGTTGGTTCATTCGTTCAGTCCCATACACGCTGGAAACTTGCATGTGCCAGCAACACTCCATAAGTGTCCCTTTTGAGTCTCGGTTTTATGGTTGCTGTCAAGGGAGAGAGTTCTTGATCTTGGATGCCCTAGGGGCCTATAGCCATGGTTAGAACACATACCTATCATGTCTAAGACGTGACCAAGTTGCCCCTTTGAGGCTTGGTCCACGGTGGAATCGGTTTTAAATCAAAAGAAGAAAGAACAGCCCCTTCCCCCTTCGGCCCCTTCGTTTACAGCAAGTGTAGTGTCGAGTTTGGGGTGTGGTGTGGATCTTGATTGGCTTTTTAGCCCTTAGCCACGGTTCATACCCTACACCTTGATGTCTAGATCGAGCCATGGTCAATCAAATGGCCACTGGAAGGACGCGAGACAACAAGCGAAGCAAACTACCCCACGCACGCAGGTTGCTTCTCGGGTGGGAGTTTTCGGTTGGTTATTGGATGGTTCGAATTGTGGCTGGCCTTGGGCCCGTAGCCTTGGTTCCAACCTTCCCTTAGGATGTTGGTAAGAGGTTCTGGTTGGTGGTTCAAGCCCCAATGGCCGGTAGCCTTGAAAACGACGCAAAGAAATCGAAGGCACAGCTGCTGCAATTTGGACAGCAAGCATGATGCGGTTCAGAGGCAAGTTCCGGGTCCTTGGTTGGCTTTTAGCCTATGGCCTTGGACTGGACAGTGCCTCATCAAGTTAGAAAGGTCATGTTTTTGGCCATTTGTGATTCGGATCATTTTAGAGGTCGTACGAGAATTTACGGTGCAATGTGCCAAAGTGACTCTCGAAATAGCGTTTCACGTTTTTGGCCTACATTCACTAAATTTCGAGTACTGTGAATTTAGGAGCATTATTTCATCATTTTTAAGAGTATTTTAATCATGACTAAACGTTGGCTTGGTGTTGGTTCGGGTTGGCTCGAAGTCATGATTAAATACTAAGTCAGTGGGCGTAATTGTCTCGTTTTTGGATTCAATTACAAAGTTTGGTCAAGAAAAATCAATTGCATATTTTTCATGTTACATTTAAGTCGCAGCGAGCCTGGGAACGATCCAACCCGTTTGGTAAAATTAATATAGGACATTTAATTACGTTATTTAATTATATTACGTGCATAAAAATAGAAATTATTCATTTTTTAGATTTATGTGATATTGCTTATGGCCATTGTACTATTATGTGATTATTACTTCACCCGGTCGCCAGTTACCGGTCAGTTCAGTTTTGTACCACCCAGTATACTGTGGCATTAGTCTGATCAGACGATTAGTATTTCACCCGGTCGTCCGTTACCGGTCCCGTCGTCAGTTACCGGTCAGTTCAGTTCAGTTCAGTTCAGTGCAGTTCATGGGGCCACTTGCGTAGTACATAATCTCAATAAAATTATCATCCAAGCTATTTTATTATAGAGCTCTATTGAGCTAACAGTCCACTTATGATTTTCAGTTCAGTTATGCACGTATTTATAATTATCCATGATAAGATATTTACAGTTCAGTTATGCAAATACTATAATTCCTCATGACATGATATTTTCACTTCGCATGCAATTTTATATTATCTATTTACTTTTTATTTACGATATATGCATGATGAGTCTTTAGACTCACTAGACTTGATTGTTGTAGGTACTGATGATGTAGGGATCGAGGGCGGGGACCAGTGAGCCAGCTCGAGTCGGCAGTAGTGGGACCCGAGGACCTCATTTATCAATTTATTTATTTTTTTGCGAAAACTCATTTTATTACAATGAATTATTTTAAACTGTCGTTTTGAAACATTATTTACTTCCGCTGCTATTTTTGAACATCAAATTTTATTTATCAGTTTATTTATGAATGAGGCATTTTATTTAATTAAATAGAAAATTTTTAAATTTTTCCGCAAATTTTCAAGCATGAATTTAGAGGCCTCTACATCTGATATGGCAGTTAAGCGGCGGCATACTGCTGATGATTAAGCTCCTAATCATCCAACATTTCAGCTGTCAGTTGGGCTTCATCTGCTGATCAGTTGAACTGGTAGGTTGGCAACTGAAGTCTTGTCCACAGATCAGTTTCGCTGTTCTGCTGTCAGTTGAACTCAAAACCCTGCAAGCTGCCCAAACAACAAAATTAATGAGTCGAGTGAAGTGGCTACGATTTTACTTGCAGAGCTAATCCACTCTTCTCCAATAATCGCATGATATATAAAATTTTTTAAAAGAGTTTTGAAAACCATTTTAAATACCATCTTAAAATACATTTTAAGATATCAATTTTCAAATGTCCTTCTTAGAACAACTAGCTCTGATACCAATCGATGGATCGTGTGCTCGGCACCTTAGGGGTGCTTTCAACACAATAAATCAATGAGCTGCAATAGCTCATGTTCTAAGAATGTATACATCGATGAATTAGATCAAGTTTAGTATTAAACCAAGCGGAAAATACTTGAAATAATCCTTCGTTAAGAAAAACTGATCGATTTTAAATCTTGTGCAACTGAATAACTGAAATACAGGAAAATAAGTTAGAGCTTATATCAGTTCAGTTATGGACAGAACTGAAATGATATCAGCTGAACTGATCAAATCAGTTAAGAACAAAACATGCAGTTAAACAGGTAAAAGACACAGGATATGTTTATGTCAAGACCGGTTCTTTCTGACAGGCTTGCAAGGTGGTATCTCCAAATGGAGCAATTTGAAATTATATATGTTGCTCAGAAGGCTATGAAAGAGAAAGTTTTAACTGACTTCTTAGCTGACCACCCTGCCGACTGGGAGTTATCTCATGACCTACACGATGAAGATGTTCGTGCGATAGAAGTTACCCCACGTCCCCCATTAGAATATGTACTTTGATGGAGTTGCCCACAAATAAGAGGCTCGTGCCGAAGTTGTATTTGTCATCTCTGAAGGAGAATTAATACCATACTTATTCACTTTGACTGATCAGAATTGCTCCAATAATGTGTCTGAGTACCAAGCTCTAATCCTTGGGCTGGATATCACAGTTGACATAAAGAAATTATGTATTCAAGTGAATGGAGACTCTAAGTTGGTAATTAATCAATTTCCTTGATTTTATGAAGTCAAGAATCCCTGACTTCCTCCCATATTATAATTTTGCTAAAATGATTGTGGGATAGCTTGGTGATGTAGAAATTGAGCATAGGTCGAGAGGAAATAATAAACAAGTTAACACATTGGAATGACTTATTTCCACACCGCCATGCCAAATGATGAAGCTCGTATACCAATTTGTAAGAGTTGGGTTATACCTACATTTTTTGAGGATGGGAGCGATGAACAAAAATAAGATGATAATTACACTTTTGAAGTATTAGAAATTGAGCAAGAAGATCGACGTCAAGAATTTGTTGATTACAACTCTTTTAAACACCGACTTCAATAGGACTTCCATACTGCCTCTTGAAACTCTTAACAACAACTTCTAAATGTAAACTACAAATGTTTTTTGATAAAAAAAGACTCTTTATGTCAGAAAAAAATCTTACAAAAATATATGATATAATTTTTGAAAAAGATGTGAGTGTAAGTTTAGCATATATGATTTCTGAAAAAATATGATATATCTTTATGCGTGTACCTGAATATTTTTCAGCAAAACTTTTGATTATGTGAATAATAGATAGTTGAATGATGGAACATCCAGAGAGTGTTGAATCCTGAGATGACCTTTTATAGACGATCTTCGACATTCAGATTTTAAAGACTATGTTTTAGTCATACCAGGGGCTATACCATAAATAATATTGAACGCCACTGTCATTCATCTTATTCCAAATATAGTATGCATCGATTAATGTATGAGACACTCACATTCAATAACTATAATGTTTTTTGTTTATATTATCCAAACATTATCTGAACAAGAAGATTTGATGATAAAATGTCTTCACAGATAATAAAACAAATCAGATACTGATTGAATGTTTGTACAATTCAATAGATAGTAGGATAGTCTGATCATTGAGTAAAAATTGTCTATCTGATTTCAGTAAACCTTAATTACTGTTATGAGAATGTGTGAAAGGTCTACTGATCACGGACTACTGAATAAATTCGTTTGCTGAATTTTAATACTTCTGACTTTTGAGCGACCTAAGAGCACATCATCAAAATTTATAAATACCCAACATCATCTTTCATTATATGAAAGAACATACTAATAGTTTCAATATTTAAAATCAAATCTTATGATTAAGAAAAATAATCACCAAATGAATCTTGGTGAGCCAATCAAATTGTGATATCTCATCAAAATGAATATGTCAAGAATTTGCATCCTTCAAGTCTAAACAAGGGGCAAAAGACAACACAGATGTGAAGAAGAATACCAAAGTAATTTCTTTCAATTCAAGTTCAAGAAGATCAACGAAATTCAAAGCACGATTCAAGGCATTCATTGCGTACTTCTTCAAATTTTGAAGTTTAATTCGATGTCAGGGTACTAAACCATCGAACTAACGTTATTAAAATCAATGTTTTTACAATTAGGCCGCTAATTGAACCGATCTACCTTAAAATAGTGGTTCAACCATTCAGACAGGTTCGACCAGATGGTCGGACTGTGANAATAAAACAATATTTTTAACAAAATTCAAAATCCAAACAATCATATATATAACTAAAATAATATTTACTATTTTAAATATAAGAAATAATTAAATTTTTAAAAATATTCAATAAAAAGTTTTAAAAAAAAGGTGAACATGTTCGACCCATTCATGATAGGTCCAAAGCAGATCCGGTTTCTCGTCAAACCGGTCAGTCCAATCTAATTTTGAAAACACTAAATGGAATATTAAATCAATTCCTAAGAAGCTTAAACACTCAAGTAATCCAAATTCCTAGAGAAATTGTTATTAAAGAGAAGAATTTAAGGGATCACTTAGAGACGACAATCTCAAATCTTTATTAAATTCAATTCATATCCGTAATTATCAAAAATCAATTAAGTATAAGCGGAGTTTTACGCACACAGTGACAGAACCAGGAATATGGTTCTACCTGAGCTAGAATTTTAAACTCTATAATCTTTTAATATTTTAAATGGATTTACCCGAGTTAATATCAAATTATTCCAAATTTTACATACAATTTTTTTTAAAAAAAATGGACCACCCGAGCTTGTCATATAATGTGGCTGTGCCACTGCATACACAATCTAATAATATCGAGGTATTAAAGAATTGCTCCGAATGTGTATATTTAATCCAACGTTCAATGTCACCCTCATGAATCAGGCATTTACCGTACTCGAAAGGGACTGAAGATGAATTTCTTTTAGACGTAGATAAAATATTAGATAGTATAAATTTAAGCGTGAATAAAATATAATTATTTTGAATCTAATTAGCTGAAATAAATCAAATACATGGAGAAACGAAAGAATTTCAAATAGGTTCAAAATTAAATAAAAAGTTTTAATATTTTATTAAAGGATATCAATTTCTTGTAATATTATTTTTGAAACTACAAGAGTACATGTTCAATATCCAATAAAAATAAGTAAAAAAAAGAAAAAGGAATGGAACCAACAATCGGGTATTTTAGCATGAAGATGAATTGAAATTTTATTCTAAAAAATTATTCAAATGTGGTCCCCTTATAAAATACACCATATAATATTTTGAAATTAAAAAAGATGCAATAATGCAACAACTTTGGTTCGTATGTGAATTAATTAATCAAGATGATTGGTCTATTTAACGTATAAAAGTGTATTAAACTGTAAAATCAAATCAAATCATATTATAGGTACAAATAAATGCCCATCAATGATTTGTGTAAATTTAATAATATTAAAATAATTATTTTAAAAATTTTGACACCTAACACTTGGGTGGTGACTACGTCTACATTTAAAAAATTAATAATTATGAATAAGGCCATAGCTTTTTTGTCATCTCCATTTTATTTTATTTTATTAAATACAGAACATATTTTTAACATGAATGAGTTTTAACATGTTATAGTGTTCACTTACAATGATTAAATGTTGGAAATGGGTTAGGGCAAAAACCATTAAATTATGGTTAACATACATTACAACTCCCTTCAACTCATATATCTCGATCAAATCTACAACTATTGGTATATCAAGGATTGTATATGAACTCTATTCAATTAGGGAAACACTTTAACCTAAAGTATATCTCATACTTTGGTCAGAGATTTCTTGCACTATAACTCATTAGGATATTTGCACTTGTAGATGAGCGATGAATCTCGACTACAATGCATTGGCTCTTACATATGTTGTTACTACACACCCAAGATTGCTACCTGACGATCCTCGCAGAGCTGGCAAACGAGTCAAAATGCAGACTAGTATGTAGAGCTTCTACATTGTCCCGGATCATAAGGACCAATGGTTTATAACCATAATAGTTGATTTATTTACTCGGTAAATGATAACCACTTGAAAAATTCAAGAAATGTTTGTTTAGTGCACTCATCATATGAGCACTTATCATGTATGATTAGACATCTCTATGTCCTACCAATGAAACGTGGTACACAACATCACATATGTTAGTCTCGAGCTCGAGCGACATTTGTCTTTATTTTAGACGGCTGAATCAAGTAAGAACATGTTTAGAACATACATTAATTTATAAATGTGTTTCATGATCGCCATAATATGTATGATCTCATTATACCTTAATATATACAAGATCTTTATCTATGCAGCTTGTATGAGTAAACAAATAAAGTAAATTCCAGAATTTATAAAACCTAAAATATTATTAAAATAAAAATTGTATGTAACATAAGAGCCAATAATGCCTAAGACACAAGCTGACTTACTAGGCACCTACTATTACAATCCAATGACTTTGGCTCATATTATTGGAGAACTCATGACGACTATCAAATCTGACTGGAATCAATGCGCTTCTTTCACATGTCAAGACATGTCAAAAACCGACTGCAAGTGATTTTGAGAATCTCAAATATAAAGTGTTCGAGGACCTCTCAGGTCTATCTAAATATGTCAACATGTTTATTAAACTAGATTCTATGAGAAAGAACTGTGGTTCAAATTCACAATTTTCAAGTTCTCATGATGTTCTCACACATAAGATGGATCTAGTACATGACAGCTTAAACTCAAAGATTGATTTTGTTCACATCCAGCTCTCTTCCAAATTCAACACCATATCAACCCAGATGACTTCAGTTGTACACCTTTTGAAAAGATATGTGGATGTCCCTGGTGTTGACAAAAAAAAAAAGGAAGCCATGGGTATCGAATATAACACCCTTAATCTTCTCTAATGATTGAATTTCAATTCATAAGCTATACTTTTGATGAGTTTATCTAATTTATCAATATACTATGTCAAGATATATTTATCTACTTATTAAAAATGAAATAACCAAGTATCTTTGTGCTATTTAACAATTGAAATTGCATTAACGAACATTTGAATGCTCTAAATTTCGATTTTCGGTCTATGACTATCAACATGTGACCAAGCTCATATGTCTATGAAAGTTGTATATCCATGGATTAGGCTACCCTATCATGTATAAAATCTCCTCTCAGTCTCAATTATAATATATAAAATCACTTTGAAGTTGATCATGTTCCAAGATGTAATAAACACAATCACATAATCAAGTATACTTATGGAAAAACACTTGACTTTTGACTTTTGCAGCTTGAAAGGGCTCCCACTGTGTATGCTCTTAGGATCCAATTTAAGGACTCATTTGGTTAAATCATGAATCAAATTAAATTCAAACCAATATGGTTCAAAGCTCACCAACCCATGACTAATTTAAGCCAACACAACAAGTGATCCAAGTGTTCTACTTATAGTGCAGAAGTCAAGTGTCTTTCCGTAAAATCCCTCTTTCATGCACAGAGAAAAGAGCGCCCTTATGCAACATCTTTCTCGATCCCAGATTGTCTTCCATTTTTTTCAACATACATAGGGCTTGACAATATTGTTGGGATATTAGGGAAATAAACGAAATAACATCGCAGCGGAACATTATAAGTAATATCAACAATGAATAAGACGAACACCAATATTTATAGTGATTCACCCCAAGATTAGGTTACGTCCACTCTAAATCTCTCAAGAAGATTACTTCTTTATTAATAACAAAGAAGACAATATAATCAAAAATACAAAGTATTTCACTCAGAACACTCTGATTTTAATACTCACTTTCTCTCCACTAATCATATTTCTTCCAAGGATAAACACTCCTTAAGAAATCTCACATTAAATCATTTATCTCACTTCTACACTTATGAATGTAGATGAGAGGATTTTTTGTTTTTGGTGTGATTTTGAAATGAAGAATGGATGAGTATTTATAGGTGAAGTTTAGGAAAGAAAACAAAAATTAAAACATCAATGCTTAAATAATCAAACCTAATAATTTTTTACTAATCAACACATGTGTTTATGATTAAAAAACGATGTTCTTTGAATTCAAATTTAGGTGGCTTTGAATTCAAAGTTTGCTTCCTTGATTACTTAGAAATCCTCCCCCTCAAGTGTAACGACCCATTACAGGCCCAGTAGACAGCCCATACGGCCCACTGCCCCAATAGATGGACCACGGCCCATAGAGCAGAGCCCAAGATCGGGATAGCCTTGGGGTGATTGGGGCAGTGGGCCGTATGGGCGGTCCACTAGGCCTGTAATGGGTCGTTACAATAAAAGGCGCCTTTTTATTGTAACGACCCATTACAGGCCCTGTAGACAGCCCATACGGCCCACCGCCCCAATCGACCCAAGGCTATCCCGATCTTGGGTTCTGCTCTATGGGCCTTGGCCCATCTATGGACCTCTGCCCTCACGGGCTTTCCATAGGCGTCGTATGGGTTACTCATAGGACTCTCCACACAAGGTTGGTGGAGTGATACCTCCCCAAGTCTCTTTGAACTATGTACTTAAGCCAGGAGGTCATGGGTTCGAGACTTGGGGAGGTATCACTCCACCAACCTGGTGTGGAGAGTCCTATGAGTAACCCATACGACGCCTATGGAAAGCCCGTGAGGGAAGAGTTCCATAGATGGGCCAAGGCCCATAGAGCAGAACCCAAGATCGGGATAGCCTTGGGTCGATTGGGGCAGTGGGCCGTATGGGCGGTCCATTGGGCCTGTAATGGGTCGTTACAATAAGCCCATTTTATGAATTCGATCAAACCTACAACATCTCTACATTATTCCAACTTCCATTTCAGCAATGTCTTGGTCATCATATCAAATCTATTTTCAAATGTGTGAATCTTTTCAAATTTTAACAGTTTCTTCTCCAATACATCCTGAATCCAATGATAGCGTACATCAATATGCTTTGATCTTGAATGCATTGAAAGATTCTTTTCAAGATGAATTGCACTCTGACTGTCACAGAACAACTTGTATTGATCTTGCACAAAACTTAATTTCTCCAAAAATCCTTTCATCCATAACAGCTCCTTACATGCCTTAGTTGCTGCAATGAACTCCGATTTAATGGTTGACAATGCTACACATTTTTGCGACTTTGACTGCCATGACACAGCTCTCCCTTCAAATATAATCAGGTATCATGATGTGGATTTTCGGGAGTCAACATCTCCTGCAGTATCTGCATCTGTGTAGCCTACAGCTCAAGTGTGGATCCTCCAAAATTCAATCTATGTTTAGAGGTTCTCCGTAGATATCTGAATATCCATTTTACTGCAGCCCAATGTTCCTCATCCTCTGTAATAGAAATCTGCTTTGAGTTCAACTTGAAGTGGTTGGAATGAGGACATCCAACCGCTTTGGCCTGGTCCATGTTGAACCTCTGAATTACCTTCTCAATATACTTCTCCTGCGACGACCAGGTCTTCTTGGCATACCTGTCTCGATGGATTTTCATACCAATAAATTTTTTTGTTGGCTCCAAGTCTTTCATAAAAAAAATCTTGCTTAGTTGCTTCTTTAGGCCTTTGATTTCAGAAGCATTTTTGCCAACAATCAACATGTCATCTACATAGAGCAGAAGCATCATCAAATCATCATCAGAGGTATTTTTGACAAACACACAATGGTCTGCAGTGGTTTTCTTGAATCCCTGTTGATTTATCACCGATTCAAACTTCTTGTACCACTGTCTTTGTGCTTGCTTGAGACCGTACAAACTTTTATTTAATCTGCACATGAGGTCCTCTTTCTCTTTCTCTATAAACCCCTCTGATTGTTCCATGTAGATTTTTTCCTCCAAATCACTATGAAGGAATGCGGTCTTGACATCCATTTGTTCCACCTCCTGATCAAGCTCAGCTGCTAACCCTATCAGAATCTGGATGGATGTCATCTTCACCACAGGTGAAAATATTTCGTAAAAGTCAACCCCATGTTTCTGTCTGAAACCTTTGACGACAATCCTAGCTTTGAATCTTGGTTGACTACTGTGTTCTTCGTGCTTCAATCTGAATACCCCTTTATTCTACAAAGCTTTCTTGCCTTTCGGCAACTTCACCAGCTCAAATGTCTCATTATCATCCAATGATTGCATTTCTTCTTGTATAGCCTCCATCCAGTTATCCTTGTGTTCACTGATAATAGCTTCCTCGAAACTCTCTGGTTCTCCCCCGTCAGTTAGCATGATATATTCATTTGAGGAATATCAGGTTGAGGGTCGTACTTCTCTTCCAGATCATGTGGTCATTGTACCACGAGAACTTTCTGCTGGTGGTTCACTGTGAACACGGATCTCATCACCATCTTCATTATCGTTCTGCAATTCATCATCTTCAACCGGTTATGGATTTACCCTTGAAGGACACCATTCCAGATCTTGTTCAGATTCAGAATTCTCTTTTCCCGCAGTCTCCAAGAAATCATTCTCCTGAAATATGGCATCACGACTTCTTATAGACTTTTTGAGATCTGTATTAAAAAACTTGTAACCGAGCTGATCCTCGCCATAGCCTATAAATATGCGCTTTCTTGTTTTGACATCCAACTTATGTCTTTCATCTTTTGGTATATCAACATAAGCAACACAGCCAAATACCAACAAATGATTATAGGAAACGTCTTTGCCTTGCCACACCTGCTCCGGGACATCGTAATTGAGAGGAACACAAGGTGAGCGATTCAATATATATGCAGCAGCAACCACGACCTCACCCCAAAATTCCTTAGTCAGCTTTGCATGTGAAAGCATGCTTCTGACTCTTTCTGCCAAAGTTCTATTCATCCTCTCAGCTAATCCGTTGAGTTGTGATGTCTTTGGAGGTGTCGTTTGATGTCTGATTCCGTTCTTTTTGCATATCTCATTAAAGGTTCCATTGTATTCTCCTCCATTATCTGTTCGAATACATTTGAGTTTAATGCATGCTTGTCGTTCAACCAAGTTTAGAAAATTATTGAATGTTTCTGCAACTTGGTCCTTGGTTTTTAGTGTCAACACCCAAATTTTTCGAGAATGATCATCAATAAAAGTTACCCAGTACCTCGCACCTCCGAGCGACAATGGCATCGGACCACATAGATCTGAGTGAACCTGGTCTAGAATTTTATCGGCTCTGCTAGGAGATGAACTTTTGAATGATATCCTGTTTTGTTTTCCAGCTAAGCATTTTGTGCATTGTTTCATATGAACCTGCTTTATATCGGATAGAACTTGCTTGCTCACAAGGCGTGTAACATTCTTTTCACTTATGTGGCCAAGAAGTCGGTGCCACAACTCTGTTGAGTTTTCTTCCCATGCGTAGTTCATACCTTCAGAATGATTTTCCTGAACTACATACAACTTTGTCATCTTTAATCTTTTTGCCACCACAAGTTATAATCTTGAAATCTTACATACGCCATTTCGGAAGATTGTGCAGAAACCTTCTTCATCGAGTCTTTTGAACGATATCAGACTCAGGCACATATCTGGCACATGCCTGACGTCTTTCAGGATCAGTGTAGAGCCATCCACGGTAGTCAAGCTCACATCTCTCTTTCTCACGATTCTGGATAAATCGTTGTTCCCTATTCTCACCACACCAAAGTCCCCTTGTGTGTATGATGTAAAGCATTCTCTTCGAGATGTGACGTGGACTGTTTCTCCACTATCAATCTCAACTAGTTACTTGAGTTGTCAAATTTATAGACTCCTGCTCTAGCTCTTGAACAACATTGAATTTGTCAATGGCATTTGTTTGCTCATCGTCGGTTTCATGTTTGTTGGTTGCCGACAATATTTTTTAATATGTCCCTTTTCTCCACAGCGATTAGGGGTGTGCAACGGTCGATTTGGTCCAGTTTTAATAAACTTCGGTTCGGTTTTTCGAATGCCAAATCCTAAATCAAACCATTTTAATTCGGTCCGGTTTGGTTTTTTTTGTATTATGGTTTGGTTATTACGGTTTGTGTATTAAATTTATTTATAAATGAAATTGTACGTTATAAATTTTAAAAAAATATAATAAAAAACAAAATAAAATTGGTTTTGATTATCTTACAAAAATCAAAATAAAGTAATCCAAAACAGACACAGCTATAATTCGTGTAACCAATTTGTTAAGTATCTCACAAAAATCAAAATAATAAAAAATATAGCTATGACAATTGTAAGCAATTTGAAAATTAGATATGTTGATAGTGAATAATTCCAGCATTGGATCCATCAACTCCTGCAACAAAAATCCTCATGTGTAGGGAAATTAAAATATCAATCCATTATGAAAAAGAATAAGTTCATATAAATTAGATCAATTTAACAAACCTGATTGCAAGTCACAACTATATATCAATAATGCAAGAATCTCTTCCATCATTGATAAAATCTAGAAAAATTTAAAAACGAGTATCATCAACCGATAAATAATAAAATAATTATAACATAAAAAGATATGAGATACATAGATACTCACCAGATTCAAGTCGCTCAAGATAATCCAAGTCTTCTTCTACTTTAACGGGTGAAGATTCATTTCGAAGCCAATCTTGAACACAAACAAGAGCTTGCACCAATTTAGGAGTCAAAGAACTTCTAAATGAATCAAGAACACGTCCTCCGGTACTAAATGCACTTTCCGATGCCACAGTAGATTACTGATTCCAAGCACATTATTCGGTGGTTCCAAGAAAATTATTCGGTGGTTACAAAAATAATATTGATATAAACATATTTAATCAAGAAAATATCATCAATGCATCATCAATTACTTTTTTAATCACTCAATCCACGGTAAAAGAAATTAAGAAAATAATTTTATCAAAAAAAAATACCATGAGCAATATAGAGATTAGAGAGCAGAGAAGTGAGAACTAAGAATAGCGAGAAGGCCAAAAGAACACAGGTCACAGGTTCTTTTTCTTCCACAACAATTCAACAAAGGCTCAAAGCATTGACTTTTTCTCCAATCTTGATTTGTGCGGCACTGCGGCTGAAGCTGAAATTCTGAATCTTCAATTTCAAACGTAAATCTCAAAACCTAAATAAATTAGTTTATTATTTATTCACTTATTTTTAAATTTTATTTTTAATTTTTAAGTTAGGACATGTTTGGAGTACAATATAATAAAAAAAACAAAGAATTCTCATATATTCGGTTTTTCGGTTATTTCGGTTTTTTTTTAAAAAAAACCGAAAACCAAACCGTAAAACCGAAAATACGTAATATCAAAACCGAAACCGGTCAAATAACCGAAATAAACGGACCAAAAAAACTGAATTTTACGGTTCGACCGGTTTTTTTGGTTTTATCCAAAATTTGAACACCCCTAACAGCGATAACACTTTATGTTGGCATATCTCCTTGAGGACTTGCTTCTTCTTGACTTCTGATTTGTGTTTTTCTTGATCTTGCTTTTTCCCTTTTACTCAGCAGCCAAAACATTTGATTGTGAGGTAGAGGATCCTTAAGATCTCCGCATTATCTCTTCATTCACGAACACAGCACCAAGAGGAGTCGTGAGTATGAACTTCATCTGGCAATGAAGCTAGCACAATCAGAGCTCTCACCTCGTCATCAAATTTTATGCTCATACTCGATAACTGCTCCACGAATCCTTGAATCTCATTCAGATGATCTGCGACCAGAGTTTCTTCTTTGTATCGAACTTGAACAAGATTGCTCAAATAGAACAATTTTTTGTTCCCAATTTTGGAGGCATATAGTGTCTCCAACTTCGTCCAAAGAGTACGAGAATGTGTCTTGTTAGATTGTGATTATACATGTTGTCATCGAAAAATTGTCGGATGTACCCACAGACTTGCTCGTGATCGAAGTTCCATTCAGCATCTGATTTATCATCTGGTTAAGACTCGTTGAACACCAGTAGGTGCATCTTGGTGACGAATAGAAGATTTTTCATCTTACTTTTCCAAAGTTGATAATTAGAGTCATAAAGGCTAATCATCTTGCTTGTGTGTACCTCCATATTATGTGAATGATACCAACGAATAATCGTCAAAGCCTGAACACAAAAGAACCACTTCCCTAATACTGTCTAGAAAGCCTTTCTGGTGTGGAAGTTCAGACTAAGCTGCAACCACAGAGCATACGAAGAGTTCCTATAATATTTGAGAACCTCGCTCTGATACCAGTTGTTGGGATATCAGGGAAATAAACGATATAACATCGCAGCGGAAAATCATAAGTAATATCAACAATGAATAAGATGAACATCAATATTTATAGTGGTTCACCCCAAAATTAGGCTACGTTCACTCTAAATATCAAGGAGATTACTTCTTTATTAATAACAAAGAAGACAAGAGAATTGATAATACAAAGTATTTTACTCATAAAACTCTGATTTTAATACTCACTTTCTCTCCACTAATCATATTCCTCCCAAGGATAAACACTTCTTAAGAAATCTCACATTAAATCATTTATCTCACTTCTACATTTATGATTATAGATGAGAGCATTTTATGTTTTTGGTGTGATTTTAAAATGAGGATGTGTATTTATAGGTGAAGTTTATGGAAGAAAACAAAAATTAAAACATCATTGCTTACATAATCAAACATAATAATTTTTTACTAATCAACACATTTGTTTATAATTCAAAAATGAAGTTCTTTGATTTCAAATTTAGGTGGCTTTGAATTCAAAGTTTTCTTGATTGATTACTTAGCAATTCTTCCCCTCAAGCCCATTTTGTGAATTCGATCAAACTTGCAACATTTCTATAGTATTTCAACATCCTTTTCGGCAATGTCACCAGAGCAGCTTTACATGCATCTCAAAATATGTGAAAATCTGAAAAGAAAACATTATGGCATAAAAGTAGATGTATTTTTTTCTTCAATATTGATAATTTATGTATGTATTATATATATACCGAAGCATTATATTATCTCATTTTTAAATATTAATTTTATTTCATGTTTAGTGATAAAATTATCTAGCCGATTTCAATCTAGCTATTTGAAACCAGTCGTTTGAATCTAGCCATTTGAAACTAATCTTTTGAAAATAGTCTTTTTAATAATTAGTCATGCATAAATGTTGTATTTCATCTTTTTAAATATATTCCTTTCAAATAATAATTTTTTAAAAAAATTACTTTCAATTAATAAAAATTATATTTCTTTTTAAAAAAATATAAGTAATGAATATTAAAAATACATTATACATAAACCACGAATATATAAATATATGAAATGTATAAATTTATTGTGTGAGTTGATCGTGAGATCTATTAAACAGTAGTTGAGATATCAGAACCTTTTGTGTAGATTCACAACCTTTCAATGTGCATGGAAAGACATAATTAAAATGACACTATCCTTCATGTGTGTTATTTTCTTATGTACTAACAGTGGTCGAACAAGGTTTATGGGGTGTTTTCTTGCCGTCATCGACCGATATCATAGTAAAATCGCTAGTTTTAAGAGAAGTTTTGATGAATTGGATGACTGAATTTGGGATTAAGGGCTTCTTAATGCAAGAATGGAGAGAATATTTTACAATTTTATCCAATTGTGGCTTATAATAAGGGCCAAAATAACGATTTCCACTCTGTCTGTTAGAACTCCTAGAACTTGAAGAACTAAATACCGATTTCTTGAATTGTTTTCCTCTAGGACGAAGGGATGCAGAACCAGATGGACTGAAATATTGCCTCCTAGAGTGATGATGGTGAGTAGGAACTCGATTGACACTTCTCCTCAAACTCGCCTCAATTCTCGTACCAAGTTCCACTGCCTCATGATAACTCATCAGCCTTCCAGTAGAAACAAAAGGATGAAGAAAGTCATTCAACCCCTCGACGAAACTCTCAACAACTGCACCCTGACTGGCAGCAACGTGATGAGCATACCTCAACATATCGTAGAAGGTATCAGCATACTCCTCAACAGACTTATCACCTTGTTTGAGATTGTGAAATTCAGAAGCCTTGGAACTATAGAATGACGGTGAACAGTAACTCTTTCGGAATTTCAACTTGAAAATGTCCCTAGACGGAACAATCTTTCGAGACTCTAGAGTCATCAAAGTATCAGACCACCGCATCTTAGCACGGTCTCTCAACTAATGAAGTGCTAATTTCAAACAAAGCTCGGGTGGATACTCAATCAACTCAAAAAAAATCCTCAATCTCAACAACCCACAATTTAGCTTTTTCTGCTCTTTCGGTACCACTAAATCGAGGTGGATGCATAGTATGGATACGAGCAACTAACTCATCCATCCTAAGTTGCTCTAACTGACCAGAAGCTTGAGTAACACCTCATCATTAACAACAGTACGAGGTCTACCACAACCACTTCTGCGACCTCTACCAGCTGTTTTTTCACTTCCTCATTCCATTCTATAGCATGTAACAAACAATAAATAGAATGAAAAGTAAACAGAACACGTAGACATATAAACATGCTGGCAAGTATTAACACACAAGCGCAACGAACATTCAAGTAGTAACACAAAAGCGCAACGAACAGTTTAGTGCCAAGACTCGAGTGTCCTAGTGTAAGTACCGTGTTTCGTATTATCGTAAATCCTATGTTGATTATCGATAATTCATGAAATTTTTATGTGGTTACGTGTATGACGTACATAATTGATAATGAAAGTGAGAAAATAGGTGGTGATAATGAAAGATTGTATTAGAAATTGATTTGTGTTTGAAAAGTATAATGAACCGCAATAGAAAAATGACACATTTTACGGTTTTCAGCATAGTTATCTGAGTATTAGTTCAAATGAAATGAAACTAATTTCTTTGGAAAGCTAATACATAGTACTAAAACTTTCATGTTTTGGGTTTAGTCCGAATCCATTTGGAAATAGGGGTAAAATCATCTCAAAATGTATCATGTGCATTGCAGCTCTTGCACTGACACATATTGGAAGAAAGAGCATAACCCTCACGTCCGATATCCAAATTTAGTGACGTAGGTGGCAAATGAAAGTTAAGACATAGATCTACAAATGTCATGTTGACCACTTTAGTTAATTTGGACCCGAGGATGTTGGACAGAACATCTCGCGCCCAAACACGAGATGTTACCACCCGAGTGCGGTTCAAAGAGCATCCGGAGGGCAGAATACCTCGCGCCCGAGCGCAAAATATTACCACCCGAGCACGAGACCATCAATTTTGAGGTGATAAGAATGAGTTTGTTGTACGTTTTCTTCATTTTATTTCAGCAGCTTCGAGAAAGAGAAACCAGGGAACTCGATTTCTATTGTACGAAATCACCTCGAAACGATATCAGAACTTGAAACAAATTATATATTCGGAATCCTCGCGTCAAGAGCTTTCTTTTGAGGTAAGATTCTTTTGGTTTCAGCAACTTTAAATATTGAAATGATGGAATAGCATGTATTTGAATTCGAGATCCATATATGCGATAGAATAACCGACAAGAAACTCGTATTCGATGTCGGAATTGAATTATGTTATGATTTCGATTTGATATGAATTTTCAAAGTTTCAAAAGATATTTGAAACTTATATAGTTAAATTTCAAAGAAATTATTGATTGAAATGAATGTGTTATTGATGTAGATAGATTTTTATACTGAAATCTTTAAGCTATATCGACTGGGAACGAAACATTGAGGTATGTTGTGATCGAGTAACATACGTCAGGTATCTGTATCATATGATATATGTTTGATTGATTTGACTGAGAATATATGTCTATATGCCTTATTTGTTGAGTTGATGTGGCATACATGATATACATGTTGAGCAATGATCCTTGGATATCTATTATGATTGGATTTGATTCTGAGTTTTGTGAACACGATGCTATGTTTGGCATTATGTGACCCTTCAAGCATAGTCATTTGTGGCCCCGATGATTGATTGAGATTTGGGATTTGATGGCGCTTTCCGACGTTATCATACGAGTATCCCTGATTGAGGCCGGTGTGCCAGCTCGAGCATTGATTTGATAGCAATTCGTTTGATTCTGATATATGTTCAGTGGATGTGCATTTGACCTGATACCTTCACGACATACATGCATTGCATATCATATATCATTGTTTAGATACTTGTAGTATATATTGTGGTTGTTTCATACGGAGCTTTGCTCACCCCAGAGGGGGCTGTTGTTGTCTTTGTGTGTGGACAATGACAGGTACTCCAGGATATCAGGAGACCGGAGAGGGTGCTTCTGGAGAGAGTCACAGTTTGAGCTGAGGTTTAGTGATCTTTCCCAGTGTATATATGTATCTATATACCGGGACATGTCCGGAGGATATGAGTTTGTTTGTATGTAGTTGATCAAGATTATGTGTGAGGTTATTTTATATTGTGACGTGTTTAGACGAGACTATATTATATACTATTTTTAGTAGCATAATTATAGTGGACACGTTTTGGGGCTTATTGTAAAGAAAATTTAAACTCGTTTTCTGTTGTAATTAATTAACCCTAACCAAATTGTATTGTAATCGTGATTAAGAATTAACGGCCCCACACTGTATGGTATCAGAGCATAGCTGGGAATGCTCAATTGAGTCTTGTGTGCACTTGAATAGGCACAAACGAATTGTGCGTTTGTGTTTGATTTATTTGTATTACTTGCTTCTACTGGATTTAGTTTGAGTAAGTTATTGATGTGACTACTAATTTGATATGATGATAATGTGTAATTGATATTTATTTGTGATATTCATACTATATTTTGTAGATGGATCCCACAAATGAAACTGCAAGTAGTAGTACAGAGAGAATGGTTGGACAATTCGAAGGAATGTCCATGGATCTGGTGATGGCTCGATTCCAGGAATTGAAGCCACCGTGGTTTTTTTGGCACTGAGAGTGCAGAAAGAGCAGAGGCCTGGCTGAAGGATATCAAGCATTTGATTAATATTGTTGAATATTCTAAACCTCGAAGAATGAAACTTGCTCTTTGTCAATTGAAGGACCGAGCCAAATCTTGGTGGGAAGCCGCTGAGATTGGACTGAAAGAGGTTGGGATTGAAGTCATATGAGATGTCTTCAAGGCCTAATTTCTTGAGCAGTATTCTCATCCTTCTTATTACACTGCCCAAGAAAATGAATTTAATAATCTGCAGCATGAGACGATGACTGTTGCAGAATATGCTTCAAAATTTTCTACTTTTTTGAAATATGCGCCTCATGTAGCGGCAAATGCAAAAGCGAAATATAACAAGTTTGTGAACGGCTTACATCCTGCTATATATACTTTTGTTGTTTTTGGCTTGCCTACGAGCTACGCAGAGGTAGTTGAACGAGCAAAGGCAGCCGAATCTGGACTAAGGCGAGGAGGTCCTCAATACGCTCCTCCACCTCAAGTATCAGCTCAACAGCCTACTTTGCGTCCCAAAGGCAGAAAGTTTAAAAAGGCTGGTTCAACTGCTTCTTCATCTTCTTCTAGTTCTAGTGGATCCCAGCGAGGGAGTCCCGTTATTGCTCCCTATTGTAGCCATTATGGGGGCTAACATACTATCGAGCAGTGTCGAGGTATGTTTGGTACTTGTTATCATTGCGGGCAGGAAGGCCATTTTTCTCGTGTATGTCCGAATTGGGGTACGACTCCTTCCCAACCCCAGCCAGGATTTTGAGGTGGCCCGAGTACGACGAGACCTGCTATTCATGTTCCCTCTTTTCAGCAATAGAATGTTCCACGATACCGAGAATCTGGTGGTCAGACTGTCCAAGGCCCTCCCCAAGTGAAAGTATATGCCTTGACCAAGGATCAGGCGAAAAAAGCTCCTGGTGGTGTGATTGCAGGTATTTGCATGCTTTGCGATTATACTGCACGTGTTTTATTTGTTACATGAGCATCTCACTCGTTCATATCTCATGCATTTGTTGCATCCCATGATATTATGTGTATCCCATTGTATGATGCTTTGTCGATAGCCACGCCAGCAGGAAAGATTATTCTGTCTGAGCAAGTTGAGAAATAAATTTGTATTGATATATGAGGATAATGTGATATTTCTGAATCTGATAGTCCTTCTCATGCACGACTTTGATTGTATTGTTGGCATGGATATCTTGACAACCAATCGAGTTACTGTCGATTGTTTGCATGGAGTGGTTCGATTTCGACCTGTTGATGGACCCAAGTGGAATTTTTATGGTAAGAGTTCCCAAGCTAAAATTCCATTGGTATCCTCTTTGGAAATGTCCCGGCTTTTATTTAGCGGGGATGATGGTTATCTTATCTATGCTGTCGATGTCTCGAAAAAAGAGCCCTCTTTATCTGATATTCCTGTTGCGAAAGAGTTTCCGAATGTATTTCCCGATGAGATTCCTGATTTTCTTCCTCAGAAGTCGAATTTAGCATTGATCTTGTACCGGGGACTGCGCCTATATCTAAAGCTCCTTATCGCATGACACCTCTTGAATTGAAAGAGCAATTACACGATCTTCTCGATAAGGGATATATTCGACCGAGTGTATCGCCTTGGGGAGCTTCAGTTTTATTTGTTCGAAAGAAAGATGGTACTATGCGAATGTGTATCGATTATAGGCAATTGAATCAGGATACTGTGATAAACAAGTATCCACTTCCTCGTATTGATGATTTATTTGTTCAGCTTCAGGGTACTTCTGTTTACTCTAAGATTGATCTTCATTTTGGTTATCATCAAGTACGAGTTCGAGAAGAAGATGTGCCTAAAACTGCTTTTCGTACCAGGTATTGCCACTATGAGTTTTTGGTTATGCCTTTCGGTCTCACGAATGCCCCTGCTGTCTTTATGGATTTAATGAATCGTGTCTTTCGAGATTTTCTTGACCGATTTGTTATCGTCTTTATCGATGATATTCTTGTGTATTTGAAATCGAAAAAGGAGCTTGCTAAACATCTGAGACTGGTACTTCAAACTCTTCGCAATGGCCATTTATATGCTAAGTTGTCCAAACGTGAATTTTTGATGGACAAAGTAATATTTTTAGGTCACGTTATTTCGAGACATGGCATATCTGTTGATCCTGCTAAGGTTGAAGTCGTATTGAATTGGTCGAGGCCTACGAATGTTCCTGAGATCCGCAGTTTCATGGGTTTAGCTGGTTATTATCTTCTTTTTATTGAAGGATTTTCGAAAATAGCTAAACCTATTATTCAACTGACACAGAAGAATCAGCGATTCATTTGGTTAGATGAATGTGAAGCTAGTTTTTTTGAATTGAAGACGAGATTGACCACAGTACCTGTGCTTACTATTTCCTCAGGTACCGGAGGATTTGTAGTATGTACAGATGCGTCTGGTAAAGGTTTGGGTTGTGTTCCGATGCAACATGGCAAGGTGTTCCTTATGCGTCTCGTCAATTGAAATCTCATGAAACTCAATACCCAGTTCACGATCTTGAATTGGCTACCATTGTGTTTGCTTTGAAGATTTGGCATCATTATTTGTATGGAGAAAAGTTTGTTATTTATTCGGACCATAAGAGTCTGAAGTATCTCTTTTCTCAATCTGATTTGAAAATGAGGCAACGCAGGTGGATGGATCTCCTGAAGGATTTTGATTGTGAGATTCAGTATCACCCGGGATCGGTGAATGTTACTGCGGATGCCCTTAGTCGTAAAGTGCATGATTATGTTTTAGCTTCTGTTAGTGTTGCCAAAATACATGAGAATATATGTACTTCTGGCTGGACTTTTCATTAGAATTGGAATTCTGTCACAGTCTCAGTATTGAAAATTGAGGCTAATTTAATATCGAAAATATGAAAGGCCCAACGAAATGATGCTCAGATTCAAAAGTCTAAAGAACTTGTCTCTGCAGGACGTCCTTCTGGATTTCAGATTTTTTCTAATGGTTCTTTACGACTTAATGGTCGGCTGGTAGTTTCTGATAATTCTGATTTGAAATATGCCCTTTTTTGTGAAGCACATTGTAGTAAATAGAGTATTTACCCTGGAGGCCGAAAAATGTATTTGACTTGGAGACCTCAATTCCGATGGAGACATATGAAGAAGGATATTGCTGAATTTATTGAGAAATTTCTTGTCTACCAGAAAGTGAAAACCGAGAGAATGGAACCTGGAGGATTACTCCATAGTCGTGAAATTTCAAAATGGAATTGGGAACATATTTCTATGGATTTTGTGACTCATTTACCTCGTTTGTCCAAGGGCTGTGATGCTATTTGGGTTATTATCGACCGGCTTTCGAAATCTGCACATTTTATTATGTATGAGCAGACTTATCCTTATAAAAGAATAGTCCGTTTATACATCGAGAATATTGTGAGACTGCACGGTGTGCCAGTCTCGCTTGTATCTGATCGTGATCTCATATTTGCTTCTAAATTCTGAGGTAGTTTCCAAGAAGCTATGGGTACGCGTTTGGCTATGAGTAATGCTTATCATCCTCAAACTGATGGCCAAACTGAGCGTAAAATTCAAACATTAGAAGATATGTTACGTGCTGTCGTGATGGATTTTAACATGGGATGGCAAGATGTCTTACCATTGGTGGAATTTTCGTATAATAATAGCTTCCAAACGAGTATTGGTATGGCACCATTTGAAGCTTTATTCGGAAGATGATGTAGATCACCGTTATTCTGGGATGAAATTGGTGAGAGACAACTGACTGGACCTGAAATGATACAGGAAATGAATGATAAGGTTCAGTTGATTCGACAGCGAATGAAAGCCGCCCAGGATCGTCAAACGAGTTATGCGAATAAACGAAGATGACCCTTAGAATTCCAGAAAGGTGATAAAGTGTTTTTGAAAATATCTCCCTTTAGAGGTACTGTTCGATTTTTCATGCGAGGGAAATTATCTTATCGATATGTTGGTCCATAAGAGATCCTTGATCGAGTTGGAGATCTTGTTTATCTATTGTCATTGCCACCAGCTTTATCTGCCATTCACGATGTGTTTCATGTGTCTATGTTGAGAAAGTATGAACCAGATCCATCACATGTGCTTCAACCTAATGAGATTGAACTTGACCCTTCTCTTTCCTATGTTGAACAAACTGTTTGCATTATGGACCGAAAGGAGAAGATATTGCATAACAAATCGATTCTTTTAGTTCGAGTACAATGGACACGACATGGTGTGGAAGAGTCAACGTGGGAATTAGAAAGCAAGATGCGAGAATCATATCCACACTTATTTGATTCTATTCCATCTGTTCCATTGTATTCAATGTATATTGATCTATTTACTGATTTTAGTTTTGATATGTACTATAACTGGTAACGTATTATATGTGCCAATGTTATGTATATATGGACACTTGAGATTTTGAAGACGAAATCTTTTAAGTGGGGGAGAAATGTAAGGATCGTGTTTCGTATTATCGTAAATCCTATGTTGATTATCGATAATTCATGAAATTGTTATGTGGTTACGTATATGACGTATATAATTGATAATGAAAGTGAGAAAATAGGTGGTGATAATGAAAGTGAGAAAATAGGTGGTGATAATGAAAGATTGTATTAGAAATTGATTTGTATTTGAAAAGTATGCTGAACCGCAATGCAAATATGACACATTTTACGATTTTTAGCATAATTATCTGAGTATTAGTCCAAATGAATGGAAACCAATTTCTGAGAAAGTTAATACATAGTACTAAAAATTTCATGTTTTGGATTTTGTCCAAATCCATTTGAAAATAAGGGCAAAATCATCTCCAAGTGTATCATGGGCATTGCAGCTCCTGCACTGACACATTTTGCAAGAATGAGCATAACTCTCGCGTTTGATATCCAAATTGAGTGAGGTTGGTGAAAAATGAAAGCTAAGACATAGATCAACAAATGTCATGTTGACTACTTTTGTTAATTTGGATCCGAGGATGTTGGACAGAACATCTCTCGCCCGAGCACGAGATGTTACCGCCTGAGCGCGGTACAAGGAGCATCCGGAGGGCAAAATATCTCGCGCCCGAGCACGAGATATTACCGCCCGAGCACAAGACCTTCAATTGTGAGGTGATAAGAATGAGTTTGATGTACTTTTTCTTCATTTTATTTCAGCAGCTTCGAGAGAGAGAAACCAGGGAACTCGGTTTCTATCGTACGAAATCACCTCGACACGCTATCTGAACTTGAAACAAATTATATATATTCTGAATCCTCACGTCGAGAGCTTTCTTTTGAGGTAAGATTCTTTTTATTTCAGCAACTTTAAATATTGAAATGCTGGAATAGCATGTATTTGAAGCCGAGATCCATATATGCGATAGAATAACCGACAAGAAACTCGTATTCGAAGTCGGAATTGAATTATGTTATGATTTCGATTTGATATGAATTTTCAAAGTTTCAAAAGATATTTGAAACTTATATTGTTAAATTTCAATGAAATTATTGATTGAAATGAATGTGTTATTTATGTAGATAGATTTTTATACTGAAATCTTCAAGCTATATCGACTAAAAACGAAAAATTGAGGTATGTTGTGACCGAGTAACATACGCAAGGTATATGTATCATATGATATATGTTTGATTGATTTGACTGAGAATATATGTCTATATGCCTTATTTGTTGAGTTGGTGTGGCATACATGACATACATGTTGAGCTATAATCCTTGGATATCTATTATGATTGGATTTGATTATGGTGTTTGTGAACACGATGCTATGTTTGGCATTATGTGACCCTTAAAGCATAGTCATTTGTGGCCCCAATGATTGATTGAGATTTGAGATTTGATGGCGCTTTTCCGACGTTATCATACGAGTATCCCTGATTGAAGCCGGTGTGCCAGCTCGAGTATTGATTTGATAGCGATTCGTTTGATTCTGATATATACTCAGTGGATGAGCATTTCACCTGATACCTCCACGACATACATGTATTGTATATCATATATCATTGTTTAGATACTTGTGGTATATATTGTGGTTGTTTCATACGGAGCTTTTCTCACCCCAGAGGGGGCTGTTGTTGCCTTTGTGTGTGGACAATGACAGGTACTCCAGGATATCAGGAGACCGGAAAGGGTGCTTCTAGAAAGAGTCACAGTTTGAGCTGAGGTTTAGTGATCTTTCCCAGTGTATATATGTATCTATATACCGGGACATGTCCGGAGGATATGAGTTTGTTTGTATGTAGTTGATCAAGATTATGTGTGAGGTTATTTTATATTGTGACGTGTTTAGACGAGACTATATTATATACTATTTTTAGTAGCATAATTATAGTGGACACGTTTTAGGGCTTATTGTAAAGAAAATTTATACACGGTTTCCGCTGTAATTAATTAACCTTAACCAAATTGTATTGTAATCGTGATTATTAGGAGTTAAGGACCCCACGCCTAGACTCTAGTTCGAGCGTATCCCAGATTATGCTATGAACCCATGATGTGATGCCCGGGAACTTAACTTACGTTTAATTATCAAACAATATTGATTTATTTAAATTTAAAACGAAAAATAATTTAAAATACTTGCTTGGAAAAATTTCGTCATTACCTCACCATATATATGACATATCAAAAATTTAAAATAAATGTACAAAAAAATTGACTCAAGGATGACGATGTGGTATTCATAAACAAACACATGCAAGTGTCGGTCAGACACAAAACATAAATATAATAGGTACCAGTTCAAATAAGCCGACAATGCTTCCAAACAACAGAAATTAAATCCAAACAAGGAAAGATCAATCCAAATGACTAAACAGATACACGTGGCATCTCCCCAGATAATAAAACACGACATAAAAGTTACCAAAACTCAAAATATTTAAATATAGCTAGCTGGGAGACTCTGACAAACCAAAACCAAACAATCCAACCTCAACTGTGAGCTCCGCCAGCGGAACCTTTGTTTGGTGCTGCAAAATAACTCAGGAGATCTATCATGGTGCCCAAAAGCAACCAAAGCAGCCCCAGTAAACAACTGAGGTTAGGATTCTGGTAAATGCATGAACATGTCTCAATGTCAACGAGGTAAACGGAGCCAAACGAACGATACGATTAACAAGAATAATGCTCGAGCAACACACATGGGAGCTACATCGTCATACAGCTAAACGGCCCTACCAAGTATGCGACGTATGTCAGGTTGTGCTAATTAACACCCTCAACTCGGCCTCTATATAGGGGTAACGATATATAACAGAAATGACATAAACAACTAGAATTGAATATCACAATCCCAGTGCTCACCCCAAGGGCTACACTAACGACGGGATTGATCAATCTTAACTCAGTTTCATGTATATCAATATAGGCCTATCAGCCACACCCAGATCCCGCGTTATACAACAATCGATGTTGAATACCAATGAATAACAGTAACTGATCAACAAGAACGATATGGCTCAAGATGTATTTCATAACAGTATGTCTTATACTAAACGCTATATAAACTGAACATATAACTCAATATGGAATTTAACAACTCAAATTGTTCACAAATCACATAAAAAACAATCACAACACATAAATATGCTTAAAACATAATTTAAGTGTTTCCGTTGTAACATACCAATAAAAACAAACGACGATCGATGCACAAATTTAAAGATCCTTGGCCTAAAACACATAAAATAAGCTGAGAAATACCATATTTTACCAAAATCTTAATTAACCTAACTATTTTCTCAAAACAGTGGGATTTATTTTGCTAAAACTCCAATTTTTCAAACAACGCACTGTATTAAACTAATTCACGCTCCAGTAAGTTCCAAAAACTCCAATATTCAATATACTAATGATAAATCTCTAATGAACGAATAAACTAGTTCGTTATACAATTCTTGATCGAAGAATTATACTTAACACGTCCAAACGGCTCAACCTACAATAAATAACCGATATATTCGTCAATGTAGTACGATCCGATCGACGAAAACAATTTAAATCGAAACGTGTAAAATCCATATTCCGAGAATCCTATAATCGATCCTAAATATGGAAATTCAAATTCGTTTATACCAATAATCGGAGCTAGATCAAACAATGACGGCCTCGATGTGATGTCTCGCTGGAAAAGTCACTGAAAAACTCGCTAGAAAAGCCCAAAACTGGCTGGAAAATGGTTGGAAAACAAGGAAATCATCACAGCCTATCAACCTTACGTCTAAGCTACTAATACACTAAGAAAATGAAGCAAAACTCACCGGAAACGGAAGAGAAGCGACGAGCAGAAACAGAGCCGAAAACAACATCTTCAATCCAGCTGAATCATCGCTTAAATTTATCGATTTATGGCTTGAATCGAAGCTTGGGATGTTAAGAACACAATACTTCAAGAATTTTTGAGTTTTGACATTGGACGGAGAAGTTATAGTGATTCTTCGGCAGCTACTACAATGGTGACAGGAATGTGGAGAAAGGAAGCTTACGAGAAAAGCTTGTTCTCCTTTTCTTCTTCTTTTTTCTTTTCTAATAATGATAAATGTGTGTATATTTTATGTATATGTATGCATTTTAATATTAATTGGTTATTAAAAAAAGTAACTCAAGCCCATTTGTCATGTTCATACTTATTTTGTTCTCGTGTGTTATTTAAACTCTATATGTATTTTATATCATTTAATTATTCGATATTTTAAAATAGATCAATTAGCTCTCAATTATTGTTCATATTTTATTATTTATAATGCATGTGATATGTTATAAATAATCTATATGTGTGTTATTATTAATATAATAACAAGATTCGCATGAATCCAGCAAACATACAAACAAACAAGGCACGAGATTTTAAAATTAATGATAAGACAATTTTTTGAAATTAAAATCTTTTATTTTGAATAAGATTCGAAATTTATATCAAACCCATTAAAAGTAAAATTAAAAGAAAGCTTATTCTTTCCTTGTCTTCTATCAACAATGGTTTCATGTTGAACATTAATCGTGGTCAGACTTTGGCCTAGATAACTAGGGATGTCTGGACGTTGGAAAGCTGTGACTTCCAGTGACATGCTTGATGTGAATTATGTAGAACTCTCATGACTTTAGCCTAGATAATTGGAGATCTCATGGCGGCCGTCCACTAAAATTCAAAATTGATGGGTTGGGCACGACATGTAAAATAAACGGCACCATATTAGTAGGTCATTATCAAACATGAGGCAAAACTACTTAGGGGTTGAAAGAGGTTGCAATTGGGCTCTACCTTTTAGAAAGTACGTCTTGCCAAGTTAATTGGTGTAGAATTTAGCGATCGGGCTTTGCGTACTCACTAATAAAATTGAATTTCTCATTTCATCAGAAAGTGGTGAAAATATCAAATTAGTGGGAGACAATTCATAAAAACAAAAATACATATTTTATGTCTTTTAAAATATTTTAAAATAAATAGTAACATTTAATTTGTCTCCATTTCAATATATTTACGATGTCGTCATGAAATCATTTTTCTGTTATAATTGATCAAAAGAAACTAACCAGACCTAATTACTAAGATTGTTGGGGAATTCAAAAATTATTTTAAATTCTGAGAAAATAGCATTAGTTCTCAACAAGGTGCCTCGGAAATCAACTACTGTCAATGTCCCTGCTTAGAAATTGACTAAGCTTAACAAATGGTGGGACCATGATTTGAAAGCTAACACCTGTATGCTAGCTTCTATGTCAAACGAGCTGTAGAGACGGTTTGAGTAATCTGTAAATACTATAGGCATTTACAGTCACCTGCAAGAGTCATATGGTGAATGAACACGTCCATTAAAGCATGCCAATATCAAGAAGCTCATGACATCACGCCTGCGAAAAAGAGAATCGGTCCATGAGCATGATGTGAGAATGATTGGCCTCATCGAGAAGCTAGTGGGTCTGGACCTTGTTATTTCAAGCGAATTGTCTGCAGACATTCTACTGTTGTCACTACCACCTCGTTTGATGGGGTTTTGATGAACTTCAATATGAACAAGCTGGAAGCTATCCTTGAAGAGTTAGTCAACATGCTTACTATATATGAAGCCACCAATAAGATTGATAAACATGTTCTTCTAGTAGACTCATCATCTGGGACAAAGAAAAACCAAAAAAGGAAGGAAAAGAAATGTTCTGCTCCTTCCAAGAAACACAAACACACCAAGAAACAAGCTCCAAATACTTCTAAAGGGCCTACAAAGCCTGACAAGACAGAAGATATTTGTTTCCACGGCAATAAGCCTGGACATTGGAAGCGCAACTGCAAGGAATAATTAGCGCAGAAGAATTTTGGCAAGGGTATGTTTTATATTGAAGTAAATATCTCAATTAATTCAACCTCTTGAGTATTAGATATCAGATATGGTTCTCATCTATGCAATGATTTGCAGGTGATGACAAAAAGTAGAAGACTGAGAAATGATGAGACCTTCCTAAGAATGAGCAATAGAGAAAGGGTTGTTGCGAAATCCATATGACATATTTACTTATCATTAAACAATAAATTTTAAGTTAATTTTGATAGATGTTTTATAAGTTCCTGACTTTGTTAAAAACATTGTTTCCATTTATATGCTTGATAAAGATGGATTTTTTTGTTTATTTGCTAAAGGTGTTTGCAATATTTACAAGAATGAATGATTAATTGGTATAAGCGAATTACAATACGTATATATAAATTAAAATAAAAGATATTCTAACTAACAATATCGAAGTGCGATTTCTAACAATATCGAAGTGCGATTTCAACAACAAACAAAATAAAACAAGATAGTCTAGATAATGTACAATTGTGCCACGTTAGGCTAGGACATATTTCTCAAAAAAGAATATACATGTTAGTGGGACAAGGCATATTTGACATGTCAGATATACATGTCTAAAAAGAAAGATGACCGAAGCCCATTTCCTAAGGAAAGTGGAGCATACACATGATTTATTGGAATTGATCCATACAGATGTATGTGGTCCGCTAAGTGGTAGCACGAGATCTGAAAAATCTTACATTCTTACCGAGATGAGTGGATTTCTAGATGTGATCCAAGAAACTTCAAAGAAGCATTATCTTATGTGATTCATCCGAAAGGCTTGAAGCAATGCAGTTCGTGATGGATTCCATGTATTCAAACCAAGTATGGTCTCAAGTAGCTACACCTGAGGAAATTTGTCTCATAGGACGCAAATGGATTTACCAAAGAAAGCTTGAGGTGAATGGGAAGGTGACGACCTCCAAAACAATATTGGTAGCAAAAAGATACACTCACAGGCAAAATATTGACTAAGAGGAAACCATTTTTCCAGTCGCAAAATTCAAGTCCATTAGGATATTGCTAGCGATGACAGCATTGTATGACTATGAAATATGAGATATAGGTGTGAAGCATGTGTTCCTTAACGATGACATTAAAGAATATATTTACATGCCTCAACCTGAAGGATTCACATCAGTAGGAAGTGAACATAAAGTATGCAGACTTCATAGATTCATTATGGACTTAAAAATGCATCGAAGAGTTGGAACCTCAGATTTGACAAAACTATCAAAGAGTTTGGTTTTGTCAAGAATCATGAGGAAACTTGTTATACAAAAAATTTAGTGGGAGTGCAGTGACATTCCTACTACTTTATGCTGATGAAATACTGCTTATTGATAATGATGTAGGGATGTTGCAATCAACTAAAGTATGATTAGCTAGTAAATTATCCATTAAAAATATGGGTGAAGTATCTTATCTATTAGGAATACATATCTATAAGGATAGATCCAAAAGGATGCTAGGGTTAACCAAATCCAATTATATCGATACCATACTGAAGAGATTCTCCATGAAGGAGTCCAAGAGATGACATCTCTCAATGTATCATGGCGTGACTCTATCTAAGTCCATGCACCCTAAGACTGATGAGGAGATAGAAACCGTGACTTGCATTCCCTATGCATCCGCTATTGACAGTATTATGTATGGTACGATATCTTCTCGACTTGATATTGCATTTGTACTGAGTTTGCGAGAAGATATCAGTCGAATCTTGGTCCATTTAATTGGAAAACCGTGAACTATATTTTTAAGTACTTAAGAAGAACTAAGAATTAGTTCATGGTTTAAGAGAGTGGAAAACTAAAATTGGAGTGATATACCTATTATAGCTTCCAATCAGATGTAGATGATTTGAAATCAACATCTAGATTTGTATTCAAGCTCAATGGTGTTGTTGTCTCTTGGAAGAGTTACAAGCAAGACACCACAGCAGATTCAACTACTGAGGTCGAATACATAGCTACATCAGCTGCAGCAAAGGAGGCTGTTTGGATGAGAAATTCCGTTCAATAGTTGGATGTCATTCCTCAAGGAGTTAATCTAGTCCCGGTCTACTACGATAACATCGGTTCCATAACGCAAACAAAAGAACCGAGGGTAGTTGGCTATAATAGAGCCAGTGGAAGATTGTTAGAATAGGTGTCCGACGAGCCAATTTATTGTTTGTGCTTTATTAATTCTTATAAAAACAATCTTTATTTTAATAATATTTTACATTTTTATTCAATTATGATATTTACTTTATATGTATATCCATAAAAGTTGTTCATATAAAGTCCTTGAATATAAAATAGGTACCATGAAGTTTGCCTCACAATATAAGATTATGAAACTCACTAGAAAGTGTACCGTATATTCTAAATAGGTTCATAGTTAATTCAGCCGCCTAAAATAAGGATAAAGGTCTTTTGAGCTTGAAACTAGCATATGTGATGTAAATGTCATGTTTCATTGATAAGGGCATGGAGATGTATATTCATACATATGGTGCTCATTTGATATTGCACTGAACAATGATACGTATGAGTCAATGCATTGTAGTCAGGGATTCACTGCTTGCCTATGAGTAAAGATATTCTATGTTATCTGATGAGTTAATAGTGTAAAAAGTATCTGGTCAGAGCAAGAAATGTGTTTTAGGAAAAAAAAAATTTCCTAGTTGCACATTTGATGTCACTAGCATCACTCAAAAATACATCACATCGTTATTGAATTCAAATGAAACTCTCGATATACCAATGATCGCAGATTTGATCGAGATATATGACTTAAAGGGACTGTAGTGTACGCTAACCATAACTTAAGTTAAGGTTCTTGCAGGCACTATCAGTGATGCATGGAAGACTATAGTGCTACTAGATGCTCTTACCATGATATGATACGTAAAATCAGATTTGAGTTCTTATATTCTTGATCAAGTGGTTGATGAAAAGAATGAGGCTAATTGGAGTAAACTCGAATAAGAATAAATGTTATTCTGAATCGCATGAAGTTGGGAACTCTCATGGCTAGCTGTATCCCTGAACTGTTGAAGTCACATAAATATTGAATTTTGTGTTCCTATTGAGATAGTCACATTCAGTGAATTGAATTTGACGACTTTAGTTTGACGGAGCTCTAACATATTGCTTATAAAAGAGTTTATAAGTTGATTTCATATAACGGATGAAACGTCTCCCGTTTTAAAAATGCGGAAATAAATTTTTTTTTTAAAAGCTCGCAATTACAAAATGACATTTAGAATAATCGTATTTATTTGCCAATAAAAATAGTGCAGTTTAAAAATGACTAACGTCATCCAAAATCAACGTAAATATAAACGTGTAAAAATCGTAATATCATCAACATATAAAATGTGTAACTCCTCTCAAAACACATGAATCAATATGAGGAAAAATAATGGTCCTCGGGTCGTGTCACCGCACATCCCGCATGCCTACTCAGTCTTCGGCACCTCCGGTCCCCTGATCAAAATGCTCACCTGCATCACACACGCCTAGTGAGTCTAAAGACTCAACACACATATACCAGTATTAACAAGTACATATACGTAGCACACAGCAGTGAAAAATAACATAATCAACATACATTTCATGAGCTTAAAAACACGAACATAAGCGTGTCGTGCAAAATCGTAACGTGTCAAAACCTGTCTCATCATGTTATCATATCATATGCGTAACCGTGACCTGTTAAAATATGGTAATAGCATGTATCATCGTATCAGCATATACGTGTTAAAATCTTAATTTGAATTCCGTTCATTAGCTGTGACTTTCGTATCATCACGTCATCATGTCAGTCGATGGATCCATCTACGTGTAACTGCGGTACCCGGCGGCGAGGATCATCAGCGACGGCATTACCCGCCCACTGAGTCCGGGCCTTACATGTCATCGTGTTAGTCACAACTAAATCACTTCCTTCAAAACGTGTCAACATATTCATCACTTAATAAAAGCATGCGTATACATAATTTTTCCTTTAAACCAAGTATGCATCATAATTATCATAATATCTTAAAAATCGTAAACATGATGCATAATCATTTAAAATATCATAATTTGTGCTCAGGGCTCTGCCAGTACCCAAAATATCACCCCCGGGTGCAAAATGACCATTTTGACTCGGGAACCTAAAAATTACCGTTTTTCTCCTGGACCTCTAAAATTGACCCGAAGTTT
This sequence comes from Primulina huaijiensis, assembly GCF_012295235.1. NCBI lineage: Eukaryota > Viridiplantae > Streptophyta > Magnoliopsida > Lamiales > Gesneriaceae > Primulina > Primulina huaijiensis. The sequence continues at coordinate 14,303,328 of NC_133319.1, forward strand.
ACCAAACTCCTTAAAATGTCCCAAAACATTTTTAAAAGTATTTCTTAGACGTAAACTCGAGTTCGTTTTGACACTTAATCGTTCGTTTTAAAACTTGGACCGGGGTCCCGGTTTTAAACCGAATCGACCCGAAACTCAACCAAAATTTCCCAAACTTAAACCATGCCTAAAATACATCCTACCAGCCCCTAAACCACATTTTTCCAGCCCACTAAGACCCACGAAAACGAGCCACAACCTGCTGAAATTTTCAGCACAGTCCCATTCGAAAACACTAGTTGCACTACGCTCCATAATTTCGATCCTAGCTTGCACCTAACGGGACCAGCCACACATCAACCTTTCCTAGACCACCCTAGGGTCCCTCTGGACCTACTGAACCCACGGCCACAGCCCCACGCAAGCCGTGAAGCGCAGCCAATTCCTCAAGAACAAGCACGGTCGTGCCTTACCTGAACACAACCGGCTCCTAACTTGTCCACTTACTTCCTAGCCGTGACCAGCTGGTTATGGACCACCCCTAGCCTCGGTTGGACCCTCCTGGATCGCACCTTAGCATGGTTCAGCCCTTCCCCAGTCACGCCTTCCCGAACCCTCACCGAACGCCAAGGAAAGTTCTAGCCGCCTAGACAACCAATCGGCCCTCTCCTATACCATGCACCCTTAAACCTCCAGCACCGTGTCACCTCGTCTTACAGCATATACACCCCTTAGAAACTTTGAAAAATCGACAGCCCCTTGCACAAATCAATAAAACATGAGTATGCAACATAAAGATGCAATTTTCGTGACAAAACTTGAACAAAATGTAACCACACAATAGATCAAAGGATGGACATGCATTTACATATATTTCAGCAATACTATGGCGTGAATGATGAGAAAAACGAAATACAAGCGTGCCTTAACGTTTAGATGATCAAAAGCTTGAAAATACGCGCGTGGGACGTGAAACAAGGAGGCGAGAGGAAGCTTTCTTGAAAAAATTTCTCAATGGCCGAGCTTGCTGGAATTTTTTTACTGAAGAAGACGCGAGAAAAGATGCTGAATGGTGGGGGTGGGCGGCTGATTATGGAGGATTAGGTTTAGGCTTAGTTTAGTAGGTTTTTAAAATAGATAATTATGTACTAATGAGCCAAAAATAAATATTAAAAGATATAAAAGAAGTGTTGGGCTCATTAAGCACTAAATCAAGCCCGACCAGCATAAAAATGTTCTCGAAAAATATTTCGTTTAGGTAAGTTTTTGAAAATATTGCCCTAGCTCCCAAAAAGTCCTCCGACTCGCTAAATTTTGCGTACCGGTTAAAAATATAATCATGCGGGTAAAAATATCCAATAAAGCCTATTTTTGAAAAATACACTTAAAAACGATTCAACTTAATTTATAAAAATAAATCGTGTAATAAAATAATTTTTCTGAAAATTCTCCGATCCCCATTCCTCGATCGAACGTGAAATGCAACTAGAAACCCTAATGCATGAACTTTTAAAATTTCATGAATTAAATTCTACCATGCAATGATTATGCATAAAAATAATTAATCACAAATTAATAAAATAAACATATATTTAATACTTTAAAATAATTTAATAAAATACCAAAGAAATTTAATAACTTGCATGCATGTGATTCCCGTGGACTTTCAAATTTTCGGGACGTTACAATGGAACTTTTGGAATTTAGCTTGACTGCCAATTCAATGAGGAGAGTGAAACTGCTTGTTTTTGTGAATTAGTTCATAAAACTGGCAGCTGCAAAAAGTGGATCAATGAAAATTTTTGTCATTCGAAATTTTTATTTTTCATTTTATGAATGAAATTTGTACCCTTGTCGTATCGACATTATCTTATCGTTGATCGAGGTTATAATGAATTCACAATTAGTTATTTAGTAAATTTAGAATATAATAATTAAATAATACATTAGTAATAGTGATTACTAAGTGCAAAATTCTCATAAAACATTCTAGAAGATTCTAGAATATATTAATTAATTAATTGAGTAATTAAATAAAAATAATTTAAATTTCGTTTAGATCTCTATTATGATTTATACGAGGAACTCGGTTTTTGATCGTGGACCTGATTCAAAATATTGAAGAAAGTGGTTGATTCCAGTAGATTATTCGTAGAGATTTACAAGAATGACCAACTCCGCTAATCGCGAATTATTTTGGAATTCAAAGTCCTTAAACGCAAAGGTAAATCAAATTTAAACATTCTATCATACAACGTTCAAGAATATTTTGAATGTTAAATTGAATTTTTTTAAGACTTCTGTTATGTTTTAGACGTGAGAAAATGATACATGAATTAAAAACATTTTTCACACAAAAGTTCGAAATTACGAAAAATGAAAATTAAAAAAATAAAATGATATATTATCGATGCTACGAGCTTTCTTCAAGGAGAAATGGTTCCCACAAAATTATGCTTCTCACTTCTTACGATCTATAACTCTTTATGAAATTCTAATATGGGTATTAGAATTGATTCTGATGAAACACACATGTTTTTATATTTAGTTCATCTATCATCATACGTACCGATGCAATAATTGATAATCATCTCCATGTGGACACGCATATCTTTATATGTGTGTGTATATTCATCATAAATAAATTCCACCTCCACCATAGAAAATATTAATAATAATATTAGTAAAGCTGCGAATGATCTGTGGACGAGACAATAAAAAATATACGACTCATTTTAAATTTAATTAAATAAAAGAGATTTTGACTTTTTTAAATCGAAAAAAGGGAGTTGACTGCTGTTAGTTAGGTGAGTTAATTTATTAGGTCATTAATTAGTTAGTTAGATTTTACTTTTTTAAAAAATATTTTTTTTAATTGATATATCCCTCTCCGATTTGAGTTTTCATTTATTCACGTTATTTCTGTGTTCTTCACGACAAAATAATCAAAAATCATTTGAAAATTTGAAGATTTGTGGACAAGTTAGTATATACTCGAATGCTCTGTATTGCTATATTTGTTTCAGTTTAGTTCTGATTTTTTTTTTTTAATTTTTGTGAGTGGAGTTAGTGTGAGTATTTACAGTCGAGGAACATGTTTGGGTCGAGTGGGTGGTAAATTGTTGGGTCGAGTGGTGGTGTTTGGGGTTTGATTTAGGGTTTTATTTAGAGTTTAAGGTTTGGGTCGAGTTTGATACGAATTTGGGTCGAGTAGTAGAGAGATTTTGAATTTTGATCATTTCATAATACATAAGTCATTCTATACATGATTAGAACATAAATATATAAAAAAAATTTAATTGTGTAAACATTTTAATATGAGTTATGTATTATAATTTAAGTGTGTTGGTTAAAAAAATCATAACAATATTAGACGAATGTATCTCTTATCGGGTTGAATTTATGCTCGACTAAAATTCTTAACAAATTTTTTAATTCCAATAAAATTTAACAAATTTCATAATAATAGAACCTAAAAAACTCATAACATGTAAGACTCGACTCAAATTAAACTACTCTACCAAAAAATTGAGTATATTGTGTGGCGAGACTCAATCCAATTTTGGGTTGAGTGGGTCGCGCCACACAAATATTGGCTTGAGTGGGTCGAGCCAAAGAGCTACAATTTGTGTGAGAGGAATTTCTTGGGTTGGATTTCTTTCAGATGAATATTTTCTAGACTCATCGTTAATTCTTAGCAAAAAACCAGAACAATGATGCAAGATGGAAGATGGTTTGAGTGTGCAGCAGCAGAAGATGAGGAAAACAAAATCTTGGGTTGAGGTGAAAAAGAGTGGGTCGCGAAGAAGGGAAGGATAAGTCTGTAAAAAAAAATTTGTCTTGTGTTATAATAAAAAATTGGGTCGAGACTCAACCCAAAATATCAAATCTCGACCCACTACTAATTAAAAAAATTAGATTTTAAGTAGAAGATAAAAAAGTAAATTCCTCCTCATTCCATTTTATTGAATAAACACGTACTACGTTCCCTTTTTCCTCATTTCCCCTCTGTGGACTGTGTGTGAGGACTGATAAAGTTGAAATCTTTTCGTTCCGAAACTGGAACTGGCTTTTGGGTTTCCTTTCTTGAGGTGTGCAGTGAACCAAGAATCGAGAAAAGAGAGGCGATGAGAAGAGAGGTGGAAGGGCCCATGGCAACGGCGGTGCTGTTCATTGGCATTCTAGTTTTTGGGCTGAGCTCCTCCAATGCGTCTACAGATCCATCCGATGGTCAGTACTTTTTTGAAACTTTTCAGTGTGAATATGGTGTATAGGTTTGCATAATTGTGTTGATATACATGAATCAAAGCATATGTTTTCACTTTCTGAGTGTGCAAATCTGGAGGATGTTGATGATTTTCTAGATACCTTGGAACGTCTCTTTTGTTCATGCTTGATAAGTTCTACTTACTGGTTTCTTGATTTTTCTCCTTGCATATATTTGTTATGATTAAGTATTGCTTAGTTTGATTTAATAATTAAATAAGCCAAGTGTTGTTGCTATTTTGCTTTTTAGGCTGTTCAAGATTTGGTTATTGATGTAGTTGTTTATTAATCAAGGTCAATTAAGGTCACTTTCTTTTTATGCAATTATGTGTTGGTCACAACTTGATTCTATTTGGGTTAATGTATAACTGTGTGTATGTATGGACAATCTATGAAACAGGCTTACGATGATGTCCTGTGATGAATGGCTGTTGGTGGCCTTAATTTACATTTACATAATAATTCGAGAAGTTAATATCTGATCATTCTCATTATCATACTGATTTGTATAATTTTTTGATGTCTTAAAGCCATTCCCATACGTTGTGGTATTTGATAACTGTTTCTGTTGTTACATTTATTTAGGCAATGGCAAGAGCAATAACACTGCACTATATTGTCTGTGCAACAGTCAATTTAAACTATTGAATATTTTTAGACTTGATGTGAAAAAAATCTCAGCACAAGTAATTCAGAGTCTAGTGCATAAACATGTTATGATTTCATGAATTGACTATATATGTATATATACAGTCTCCGCTCTCAATACCATGTATAGTGGTTTGCATTCACCGCAGCAACTTACGAAATGGAACTTGAGTGGAGGAGATCCATGTGGGGATTCCTGGAAGGGGATTAAATGTTCCGGAACAAGAGTCACCGAAATGTGATTTTATATTACCCTCTAATTTTTGAAGATTTTTGTTTCCTTTAAATACTTACCATTTCTAGGTGCCTGTTTTTGGTGTATGTTTTTCATCAGAAAGTTATCGGGCCTTGGGCTATCTGGGGAACTGGGATACCAATTAGCAAGTTTGACATCAGTTACTACTTTGTAAGGCCGAGAATTTCTTGAGTTTGTTAAGTTATATTATTAATTTAACTTTCTTGACATTCAGTTCTGATGGCATTTTGTAGTGATGTCAGTAACAATAATCTCGGAAGCAGCTTTCCTTATTTTCTTCCTGCAAATGCGGAACAATTGTATGATTCGTTCCAGTGTTATTTATAGTTCTCAGTGTTGTGTTTCAATCTCATCTTGTTATCTTATAACGCAGAAACCTCGCAGGCTGCGGCTTAAATGGTAGACTTTCCTATTATATCTCGGAGATGACTTCGCTAAAATCCATGTTAGTCATGCTTAGATTTCAAGATTCTTCCTCCCAGAAAATTTGAAATGTCTCAACTTTTTGCATTCTGATTGATTATGAAGGTCTGTGCAATTGCAGTGATGTAAGTCACAATCAACTCCAGGGCCAATTGAGCACAGACTTCAGCAAGCTTTCTGCTCTCTCCACGTTGTAAGACCAATCACCTCATGCCAAGAATTGTTTCTTTTCCCCCAATTTTTTGTCATACTTTGATATTTGCCAAGTTATCTAGGTTTTATATGTCGTCTCTGTCTGTGCAATAGGATATAATGGTTGTCGTTTTTCCTTATTTTTTTTGTTCGGTTGGTTGAATTCTAGCTTTTAATTAATGTTTATGCTTCAGGGATCTTTCTTCTAATGCCTTTACAGGCGATCTTCCTCAAAGTTTCGGAGCACTGTCAAGCATCACTGATATGTGTGTACGATGCGCTTTGTCATATAATTCTCTGTTTTTTTTTCAATATGAATCATTGTCGACCAACTTAATATTGCAGGTATTTGCAAGACAATCAGCTTACCGGAACCATTGACGTACTTTCGAATCTTCCACTTAAGAACTTGTGAGTTCCATTGGAGTTTACCATTTGTATACCCACAAATCTATTCGAATCATGGAATCTTTTAGTGAACCATAAAAACAAGAGATTCTATATCCAGTTTATTTATTTCTATCTGCTTAGGAATGTTGAAAATAATCATTTTAGTGGATGGATACCAGAGGAGTTGAAAGGCATAAACTTGCAGTAAGCATCCCATAATGTGTATGCTTTGATATGCAATTATGTTCGTGAGAAGATGCTGTAATATGTGCACTTTGTGCTTCACTTAACAGTTCAAAGGGTAATTCTTGGAACTCTGGGCCTGCACCGCCTCCTCCACCTGGTACTCCTCCTGCCAGCAGGCCCAACAGGAACAACAATTCTGGAGGCACCGGTGGGTCATCTAATGCTGGTAGCAAATCTGGAATAGGTGCTGGTGCCATTGCTGGAATTGTTGTATCGGTTTCGATTGTTGGAGCAATTGTAGCATTCTTCATCATAAGAAGAAGGTCCAGAAGGTCAGCCATGGACATTGAGAAACTTGATAATAATCGGGCTTTCAGTCCTCTTGCGTCACAGGAAGCTCAAGGTACCTTCCAGTCTGCAGAGATGAAGCCTGTTCAAACTTCATCCACAGACAGCATGAAAATTTTCGAGACTCCTATAGTGATAAACCTCAGACCTCCTCCTGCTGATCGTGCTAAATCATTCGACGAATCTGATGCCACGGCAAAACCCATTGTTCCAATGAAGAAAGTCAGTACAGCTTCAATAAATGCTAAATTGTATTCAGTAGCTGACTTGCAAATAGCTACTGACAGTTTCAGCGTGGAAAATCTTATTGGTGAGGGATCAGTTGGACGTGTTTATCAAGCTCAATTGGATGATGGAAAGGTGCACCACAATCTTTCATTTTTTAACTTAGACCTACTATGTTGAATTTCTTTTTTCATTTCACGAGAACTTTGAAGATATTCACACAGTACTATAGAGTTGATACGAAATTATTATGCACATGGTTATAAGCAGGTAGCTGCTGTGAAAAAAATTAATTCATCTGCTTTGCCCAATTCGAAAGATTTTCTGGAAATTGTGTCGGATATTTCGAGGTTGCATCATCCTAATATAACTGAATTGGTGGGGTATTGCACTGAACATGGACAAAACCTCCTCATTTACGAGTTTTATAAGAATGGTTCTCTACATGAATTTCTGCATCTCTCTGATGAATATGTTAAGCCGCTATCATGGAACAATCGTGTCAAGATTGCGTTAGGGACTGCAAGAGCACTAGAGTAAGTTCAATTATCAGTTTTATAATTAACGAAGTGTTTTATCATGTCAATAACCTAGCGATCCTCTGCAGGTACCTACATGAAGTTTGCTCACCATCGGTCGTTCATAAAAATTTCAAATCATCGAACATATTACTTGATGCGGAGCTCAATCCTCACCTTTCAGATTGTGGATTAGCAGAAAACCTTATCTATGAACCAGATCAGGTATGTTTAATTTAGGCTTTGACAACACTCATCTATGGTGCTATTTGACTGTCTTTCCAGCTCTACTCGAACTGTGTTTTAGTTCATAAACTTGCCCAATAGCTTATTATGTATAACGTATTAAAATATTAATATAGAATAATATATATATATATATATATTTACGTATTCGTGTACATAAATTGATGAATGAGCCTATTAGATTTCATGAGTTTGACTTGTTTACACAGTTGTGTAATATTGGTCCTAATTGTTCATTGTCTTGGAAACTGCTTCACAGTTTGGACATATATTATTAAACATCCGAGAACGGAAAATTTTGCAATGCTCTTACCATAAAAAGATGCTTGTTTTTTACAGGCATCTGGTTACCTTGCCCCTGAGGTTTTCTTATCTGGTCAATATACCATAAAAAGTGATGTATATTGTTTTGGGGTCGTGATGTTAGAGCTTGTTACGGGACGCAAACCCTTTGATAGGTATGTCAAATCTCTCAAGAAACTTAACAACAGAATGGTAACGTGTGCCTTGATGCAGGCAGTGTTTCTAAAAATATGTCAATATATTTTCCATCAGCATTGTGTTTTTTTCGATGCAGATCGAGGCCGAGATCTGAGCAATCATTAGCTCGATGGGCAACACCCCTGCTCCATGATATCGATGCTCTCTCCAAGATGGTTGACCCAGCTTTGAAAGGACTTTTCCCTGTCAAATCTCTCTCACGTTTTGCAGACGCGATTGCTCTGTGTGTCCAGGTACTGAATTGATGTTATACATCCACTCGAATATTTCCATGATCACTTGTAGTCTTTTCCCAATTATTCTATTGTGTTCGTTGCTGTTATGAGCAGCCTGAGCCCGAGTTCAGACCTCCAATGTCCGAAGTGGTTGAAGCGTTGGTTCGTCTAGTACAACGATCAAGCATGAGCAAGAGAACTTTTGGAAACGAAGGGACCCCTCGAGGTGAAACTGAAGACAGCTGATTGATCTGTGATCTTTATTTTTCACGACGGCCTTCCACTTTATACACGTATCCTCCTACATTGTTTTGTATTATATTGTTCATTCCCAAATTTTACGGCACTGCTAGAAGCAACCTAGAATGTCCCTTGTTAAACTCAACGTCAAACTCTGTAGCCCTTTTACACGCTACTTAAGATCAAACTCAAAAAAGTTGGAAAATTCTCAATATTCAAGTGACTGTTATACTCTTATTCTTGCGGTGGCAACTTTTTTTAAGAAAACTTGAACTATTTATAACCGATTCATTCAAAATCTATTGAATTTCTCTGATGTAAACTGAATATGCTATATCGGTAGTTGTCTCTATCGCTCCCATGCATCCACTTGTGTCTGTTCATATATCAGCATCACTCTTTAATAGATGAGCATCATTCATCAACTTTGCTTCGTTCGTGTGATTTTATTTATCGATTTTCCCGTGCTTGTACTATTTTGTACGAATACATGCTTCGCCGTTGGATGAACAAGCAGGATTCAACATAAAGAAATTTGTCAACGTTGTTTACTTTCTCTGCTGAATCTCATCTTACATTTCTGTAATAGAAAGCACAAGCCTAGAGAACACTTGTTGTTGCTGGATGTTTCTACTTTCCTAGTCGCATTTAATTTATTAGACATTTATATTTGATAACATATAAAGTGTAAATTATTATAACAATTTATCATCACATAAAAAATATTGACGTACTGATAAAGAAACATTGATTGAATGTTGTCATTTATTTGCAATTTATAATAATAATATTTTTAACAATAAATCATCTTTTTACTGACTCTTATGATATATATTTTAATATTTCAAATTAACTCTATCTCACTGTAAAAAGTTATAAAAACAAAAAAAATATTCATGTCTAGAAAAATATTTTTATTTATTGTTTTCTTGTCTATATATTTTGTTATATGTGAACATATACTCTACTTCACTGTCTTAATCGTCATATATCTTCACTATATAATTTGTGTATATTAAAGATGAATTGGTTCATTTTGTAGTTTTTTATTACTTGTACTTAGACTGATATATTAAGATGTGATATACATATATATAAGAATTTTCAAATTCAATTTATTCACAATGATTTTTCATAACAAAGACCAACTCAAAATAATGAAAATTTAGATTCATAATTATTTTAAATATGATATAAAAATAATAGGTGGAAATTTTTTGACATTTTAGTTGCAAAATACAGTGATAAATGCATGTAGGTGAACTATTACATTATGACGATTATAACTTTCTTTAAATATCTCATTTCTCACTCAAGTATCGAAATTTGTTTATTTTTTATTTTGATGATCGATAAATCCAATATTTCATTTAAATGTTTTTGTTAATAAGTTTTATTATATATTTCTTCAATTTGAAAAGAATAAATTATAATTCAATCTACAACAATATTTGAAAACTGAAGAATGCTTCTAAATTTAAAATTTGAGTAACATGTAAGGAAACAATTCAAAATTAAAAGTTGATGCAAGTTGTTTATTTTAGTTTTACAATTGAATAATGTATGGCCGAGCATTTGTCGTGTTACCAAAAACTATAACTGGTTGTAACGATGCAAGTCAAATCTTTTAAACCATATAGCAGCTCAAGCGCCTACTCAGCAAAGATAATTATTGTACCCAAAAATGAAATGTTTTAAACCATATAATAATTTCATATTTTCATCACTTTATAAAAATTCATGCATAAAATTCCATAAACAATTTCATATTTTCATCGCTTCCTTCAACATTTTCATATTTTCATCACTTTATAAAAATTCATGCATATAATAATCATTTTCGTTTTAAACCAAGCATGCAACATATCTTTTAACATTTACATTTCATCATAAAATTCCATAAACAATTTAAAATTAGCTTATTATCACATTTTACAGCAGTCAGGGCACTGCCAATACGTTTACTATTTTTCAAGTGTAAAATGACTGTTTTACCCCTAGACGTAAAATTTCTCTATTTTGACTTTTTCTTACTTTCATGGACTCTAGACTATCTCGAATAATTATTTAAGCTTAAATTAAATTTATGATATTTTTATTTGGCTTAAATTCATGGTTTTCTATTTATTTCATAATTATTAATTCGTAAAGCGTTTTAAATCCCGAATTAATTCAAACTTTAATATTAAATTCCCAAATTTTAAAAATAGACTTTTTATTGCTTAAAATATCCTTGTGAGCCATTAGCCACCCCCGTGGACCCACGGTTCAACCCTTTAGCCATTAAAACCCTAA